>NW_028301711.1:47750000-48053030 GCF_037042655.1 Diuraphis noxia
ACTAATATCACGGGACGACAGCAGTGAAGAAGAACCGCGCGCGCGATAACGGTTTGTGGATAAGCCGGTCACCACCATATAAAAACACTATATATAATACCCACTGTAATATTATTATATATTATCACATCTATATTACATATATTATACATGCATATGTATACACATATATACTGTGGGCGAGTCGCCGTGGTGCGGGTCCTTACTCCTCGTATCGGACGTGATTTATAGGCGGTTCGTTTCGATTTTAAGTATTCCAAAACCAAATGATAAAAGCCACACGATTTGTAATGAACCAGATGACACACACGTGGATGATATTACTATACAATAATATATTATAGGTGGCATCTATATAGTAAGTGATGGTGGCGATACAACGATGCTCGTCTGACTTCTACGATCCGACTAGGTAAACAGATATAATAATATGTGCATCGATATTGTTTATAAATTATACATATATATATATTACAGTAAAACAGTAAAACATAAACCGTATATAGTGTGTGTGAAAGCTAAATGGTATATAAAATGTTTATTGGTCATTATTATTTCACTACGCGGTGTTATAAACCGAGTCGACTATATTGAATATATCATATTATTATACTATTATCATGTCGCGATGTCGTGAGAAATTTAATACGATAAATAAAATAATTGATATGAGTAGGTTAGGTTAGTTATATAACTATTGTTTATACTTCTAGGTTCTTATGGGTATATAGTATAGTATATATATATAGTATATATGTATGTACGAGTATACATCATATATGTATATATAAGTATATGTTAAAATATTAATATGTAGTATAGTTTTTTTTCTGCTTCGAGAAAAAAAAGTTTTTTCCTAAGACAGCTACTGCTCATATTACTTAAACGGCTATTATATATGTATAGCTATTTGGCAGTTAATAATTATTAATAATGTTACACATGTTTGCTGAAGATTGACTACAGTATTGTAGTATCTTGTAATATCTTTCTTATTTACTTCGATATAATAGTGAGTATCATTTTTGTAAAAGAATTATTTATTTATTAGAATAAGCTATAGTATACACCAATTACAAAATAGTTATAAGCTATTGATATGGATTAAGCTAACGTGTGTACACAGTTAACGCAATTTATTACCCGTTTTATATTACACAAATACGATTTTTACTATTTAGTATTTAGGATATAACTAAGGAAAGAGCGTGGTTTACGAAAAATAATATTTATTAACGATGATTCGAGTATACTATTACTGTATAGTAATATATAGAAGTGAAAAATGTGTTGATTTTGAATTAATATACTTTATAGCTTATAATATTTAGCACAGTCATCAAAATGTCAATTGCAACTGTAAATCGATTAACAGAAAAAAACTTATAAAAAAAAAAAATACCCATATAAAGCGTAATTAACAAAATAATATATATATATACATCCTAGATAGTAAAATCAAACAATCACAGCCCGATTAAAATTATAGGGATGAAAATTGAAAAATGATTTTGATGCAGTAAAACGGTGTATAACGCGCGCGTTCGAGAATCAAGGATTATCCTCCTGTACAGATATATGTTGCACATTTGCGATAAGGAATAATTATTTTTGACGAATCCTGCCAGGATGGTCGCATATTATACATAATAATATTATATTATTAAATTTGGCGTTTAAATATCCCTATACCGTGAATTTATACTCATTATTATATATTTATTGTACCTAATCAGCTAAATAATACCCACCCCATCTGTATACCTATACGCGTGTATTGCGTGAATATATATATATATATATAAAAAATTAAAAACTGCACTCTCAAAACGGTCGTATAATTGTATTATTATTATAGTTTTGTAGGTCAGGGACGCAGATTTTAATCCTCGAGCCTGCGCAACTATATCGTAGGTATATTATACCCATAACAATATAGGTATACTTCGCATCCTGTAATAAATAGGTAAACGTTGCAGCGTGTAATAGTTTTCTCTAGGAAAAAATATTACACAAAAGCAATGAGAGAGCGCATTATGGTATAAATTATTTTTTGAAACGGTTGCGCCAGGCGAATATGGTTGGTATACAGTGGCTATGACTTAAAATAATAATAATAATAATATTATAATAAGATGATTATTCAAACGGAGACGCTGCAGTGAAGTAGTATAATACTAATTGAATAAACATAACACGAGCATTCCTTGAGACGTTTTATTTATATATTATTTTAGTCGATTCGACATGAACATCCCCTACCCCCCATGTCAACCATAATCTTGTATCGTCCCACCCACGCGTATCCGCCGCCGCTGACGTCGTCAGTGCTACGGTTTCCATCCCCGTGTGCCATTCGTGCGACAATCCAGCCAGTGAATTATTATCGCATGTAAATTAATATTTTATTATTAAATTGCAATCGCGTGTACCAACCGTTAAACGCGCGAATAGTTAATAATATATAATATTATAATATATTATTTTTTTTTCAAACGTGGAAATTTCAACGCTTATCGTCCGTCGCGTATCTTTGCGCGTTCGCGGCGCGATTAGATAATAATATTAATAAAATAATCAAGACTCGGAGTAAAAATAAAGAAAAACCGGTGTTCGGCGGTCGTTCGTTGGGTTTGAGGGGTGGAGGGTGGGTGGAGAGCGGAGGTGGCAAAAGAACAATAATGATCGTTTGAAAATAATATATACATATATAATTTAAAACATAAACGAACACTTAAAAAACAATAAACGTCTGAAACGGAACGTACATTACAAGACGTCCATGCCGCGCGATACGTCTCGTAAGTCGTAGGTATAATATGCGAGTAAAACAACACACACGTTGTTATAATGTGTAGGTATCTACAATATTAATATCGTGTAGTTATGGTATAATATCCCATGCTTAACGCGTTTACCTGTAAACCGTACAATATCGCACGGTCGGCGCTCGTTATCTTATCTCGGCGTGTGTGTGTACCCGCGCCCAACCCACCCATGTATAATAATAGTAATAATAATAATGATTATTATTATTATTATCATTACAATATAAATTATATGTACCGTCGTCGTCGTCGTGTAGCTGATACGCGCGTGTTTACAATAAATAAAAAAAGAAAAAGAAACACACCGGCCATAATAGGTGTAATATCTGAAGTCGGTGTCGTGTGTTTCCGTAATAGGTAACCGAATATTGACATGGTAACAAATAATTCCAAATACGCGCCTCATGATAAAAAATAATATAATATTTTAACGCACGGGCACCACTCGTGCTCGGTCGAGAGTTCCTTAAAAATACGCGCCGCCGTAGTATTTCGTGTTGGTAAAGATAGATTCGATCTAGGTCGTGCGGTTTTCTACTTAAACAGACTTAATATAATGATATATATACTATATTATGCCGATATTGTAGTTTACTGACTTGTGACAATCATATACATTATGGGGTAAGCATCGCAATACAAATCCCTAGAATACGCGTGGATCAAAGTCTAAAAACATATTTGTGTTCGTCCTGTAAAATTATGTAACCTAATCGAAAACGACTTTTTCACTTATTTGAAATGTTCAATTTTGATTAACATTTTCCATACATAATACTCTAATCGAAATTCCGACGTACGGAGATTAATTTTATATCGCTGCAGTAAAGTAATTTTGAAAACAGATTATTTTTTGTCTTTAACAGTTAACTTTGGATCCAGCGATACACGTTTTCCATTTTTTATTTTTAGATCTCGTATTTTTAGAAATACCAAAGGAAAACAAATATTTTTCAATTTTTTTATATAATAATTCTTCTTCCCAAGATTCAAAAGATAGAATCCGTTATAAATTCAAAAATTGTTTGTAAATTATTATCGAAGAAAATAACTCAAATGAGTACGTTGAAACGCCACGATAGGCATAGTATTTTGCTCCAAACAGTAGTGTGAAATATCTTTAAATATATCAATTTATTGAACTGCTTAAAAAACGATCGGTATCGAATCCCGCCTCGATTGCATCTTACCGATGACCTTTACTTTATTATTTTACGTAACGCGTTCAAATTTTCAAAGTGTACCAGCTGCACAAGTACATCGATAATAATAATATTATAAAATAATTATGAGAACAAATATTCAAATACATGCCAAGTTCCTATATTAATAATAAATATATTTGTATTGTTAAAATAGAGCTAAATGCATTTGCATTTTGATAAGTACAGTTAAAAATAAAAATACTGAACCATATTATATTATATATACCATCTGCGTATAATCATATTTTGATATTCACATTATTAATATTCACACGGGGAGGGGCTATAGCCCTGTATCACGCTCACCCCAATGGGCCATATAAATAGGGCATATTAATTAATGATATATGCACTTTGGAAATGACGTGACGTATATGTATATATAGTATGTTGTTCAGGTTTAAAAACTTGAACATGTTGTACGTGCCTGTTTAAAATATACCTACCTAAAGTTATATTATATTATATTAAAATTACAAAAATGTATCGTTAATGATATTTCGAACGTTTCATGGCACTCGATAATTATTTACAAAGGAATATAATTCCACTACGACGCATTAGCTAATGAAAATCGCCATTTACGATTAATATTATATTATTGACGTTAGGCATTTATAGATTCCGAGCGATTATATCGTATATTATACGACCGTGTGCCACGTTTATATAAATTCGTTTTTAATTAGTTGTTATTCATGGAGTTTTAACGGCGTCTAGCATGGTTTCTATCATCTAGATTACCGTCGCGTATCTAAAGTAATATCTTAAATACTAATATATATTATATATATATGTCGTAGGTACCTCATCGCCGCACACTCATTTTTAATCGGCTATTGTTTGAGAACCTATCACGATCCGTTCAAGTTTCTCGAAAAAATATCGTTTTGTAAAAAACAAAAAAAATATATGAACGATCGGTGGATATAATATAGCATATTATAGGTAAACGGTCACGTGATTTGGCGCGTCATTAAAAAAAAAATTATATAGGTAATAGCGTCGTTTTATTATAACGGTGGGGGGAAGGGGAACGAAAATCCTGGTAAAATTTTGTCTTATCGTTGGCATATCGAACATTTGTATAAATATCATACATAGTAGATAAATATCATCTCGTCGAACCGAATACCAAACCGGTTGGATAGCTTTCGAGACAATAGCCATCGCGGTTTAAAGGTATGTATTCCGTGTGCCTATTTTATAGTACATATTATGTATCGACGGCTTACTAATTGTCGACCAAACAGATTGCAGCGTGTAGGCACAATAATATAATAATAATAAAATTATATTATTTAACTTTCGTCCTTCGTCGTGGTCTATAATAATTACAACGATAATAATATGTGTGCTTAAGTCGTGCGCGCGATATTTAATCGGTTCGGAAACTCATCATATACCTACATCGAAAAAATCGAATAAAATAACATTCAAAGGGTCGCGGGGTTATAACCCTCAAAATGATGGTCGTATCGGCTGCGAAGTCGGTGGACATTTCTTTCGCCTTGGGTGATGACTTTTTTTTTACGTTATACCTATCTTATCTGCAGAGGCATAAAGATGGTCTCAAATCGCAAAAAAAAAAAAAACATCACTCGGTACGAGAAATAAGTTGTTTTTGTTTTTTACGTGTTTGTACGTTATTTACAACTTCTTTTCAATACAAATTGAACAATAATAATGTGTACCTCTCAGTATTGTTTTGCGCAAGCTACGGAAAAGAAACAAAAGGAAAGTAAGAATTATAAGCAACCCAAAAGTTGATCTAATATTTCCTGCTAAAGCATTCAGCTCACTTCTTTATGATAGTAATATTTATTTTATTCGTTTCCCAAGTCCCACGAATTTTGCTCGTGTTTTTGGAATCAATTCGAGTTGACTGAAAACTTTTATGGACATGTACAATGTACATCAAAGTAAAAATAGATATTTCATATTATTCCGCATCGAAATATAGTTTTAATACATACCTAAAAGTTCTATCTACCGAACATATATTATATTACGTAGGTCATGACTTTTAAGTTTCTGCACGTGTTAAACTTTGAAATTCCACAAAACGAATTATAATAATTTGTAGTTGAAAAATGTAATCAAAATAATTTTGGCTTTTGTAAGGTGAGTTTACTGAAGTGGGTATCATTACAAGGTAGGTTTTCGCGTTCACTTTTATTAAAGTTAACTTTATTTAACTAATTAGTGGACTGAACAAATATGATTTGCGCATTTGTATATATAATATGTTCGTGTAAAAGATAATTTAATTTTTATAAATTATAATTCTTGTGTGCACAAAGGAAGACAGATGTTTGAACGTATACAGTAAACAATTATGTTTTGATGTTTGCGGTGCTGGTAGATAACCAGGCACGCTGCAGTTTGCGAGGTAAAACCAAATACCGAATAAAATTATCCAGATGATGGAATTTTTTCAGTGTTGTATAAAAATATTTTGTTAAAAACCACTTATGATATTGGCGCGCTCCCCCCTCCCCTTTAAATAAGTGACCCGATATACATCTATTACGTATATGTCAGTTTTTTGTTCTTGTCCTAACCGTTATTTGTCTTTTCGATTTTTACAGCTGGCGAGGACAGCGAATGGGTGACAAACGAAGAAGTGGTTGACGGTAGCGACGCAACGATAAAGTGTGAGGTAAAAACAGAACAAAATCAGCTACCGTCGCCGCCTTCGCGACCGGAACCAGAAGAGCTGCCGACACCCGCCATCGACCCGCATCCAACGCTAAGACTCAATCCGAATCTGGCTACTGACCCAGCCAAATGGTCGCCGACAGACAAACCGTCACCGCCGGAACCTCCGCCGCCTCCACCGCCTCCACCGTCTGCGATAATAACGGCCACCGCAGCCGCATCATCATCTGCATCGTCCACATCGTCATCGTCGTCTTCGTCCTCATCACTGTCGTCGTCGGCGATTGGCGAACCTACTCACAACGTGGTAACCATTACCACGCCTAGAGGTATGCGTAAACTATGGTCAATATATTATATTTTTCAAATACAATATTGTTTCGGAAAACCCCTATATATTATATTTATTGAGAAAGGACCAGCTTTTTAAGGGGCTTGATATAGGCAATGTTAATACAGTTTTGAGAAAAATATATTATTTATATCTCAAATTTTGAATATATAGGTACGTAAAAATGAATTTAAAGTAACTTAAAAGGCGCGTAGTCCATGACTTATTACCATTGATGGATGTCACGTGATTATAACACGGAAAAATATAATATTGTTATATTTTACTCACTTAATAACCTTTTTAGATTCTGAGCGGAGCGATGAATGTATTGATTTTACCATGATGTGTGATTTTTTTTTTGTGTCTGTCATCACGTTTTGGGGCAGTAAAAATGCTTCGATTTTTGACTTCAGTACCTCGTTCGATCAGAAAGTGAATCTAGTTGGTACTTTGGGGGGTCAAAAGTAAAAAATTCTTAATACTTTTCTAAATAATTGAGAAAAACAAACTAAAAATTAAGGGAAAAACGTGAAATTTTACGCACACTCATTTTTCGACAAAATCGATTTTGGTTTTTGATGTAACTTTCAAACAAATGACCATAGATACATTAAATTTTCACCTAATGTTTATATAAGTATATTCTATCCACTATGCAATTTTCAAAAAATTTCGACTTAAGTTGAACTATTCATAGGCATTTCAAATTTTCGATCATTATTAGTTTTTTAAAAATTAATATCGATAAAAATGTATTTGTTTGGCAGAAAAGCTTGAAAATTTAATACAAGGCTCTTAACATATTGTTACAATAGCAGTTGAAAAATAAAAGAAATTCATAGTCACAATTTTTTTTTATAAGCGTTCAAAGTTTGAATTTTGACAAAATACGTAAAAATCACGAAATTTCGTAAATTATTTTATGCTAGAAATTCATAAAAAATTTTCCTTTTATATCTCAGATTTGAAAATTTAATACAAGGCTCATTATATATTTTTACAATAGCAATTCAAAAATAAAATAAATATATAGTCACAATTTTTTTTTATAAGCATTTAAACTTCAAATTTTGACTAAATACGTAAAAATTACGGCAATGTTCAAATTATCTTAGATAGAAATTCATAAAAGTTTTCCTTTTTAATTCTAAGATTTGAAAAATTAATACAAGGTTCCTAACATATTTTTACAATAGCAGTTGCAAAATAAAAGGAATACATAGTCACAATTTTTTTTTTAAGCATTCAAAGTTTGAGTTTTGACAACATATGTAAAAATCACGAAAATTCGCAAATTATTTCAAACTAGAAATTCATAAAAATTTTTCTTTTTAAATCTAAGATTTGAAAATTTTTAATTATCTATAATATATCCTAGACAGATAAACCGTCTTCGCTCAGAATCGTTTTTTGTATACAATGATATAATATCATTGGATTCAAATTTAATTCCATCCATTACAGTAACCCACTTGTAACCTACTGTACAGCAGAGCGACATACACGACTTACCCGCTTTTTTTTTTTGTTAATATGGAATCAAAATAACAATTTTCGTACATTCGTATTTAAGTTCGGACCTTTAATTAACTATGCACTCTTATCATAATTTACGATTCTATTTCATTACTCTTATATCATTATTTAATATTATATAAATTACCAAGACTCTTCTCAATGTATAATTTCTCTATTCTTATCTATACCATTGTAAATGTATACTTTTGTAACACCACACTGTCATTGTATCTATATCATGTACTTATATAATTGACGAGCTATAATAGATTTTACTGGAAGCTAATAAAAAAAAAAAAAAGTTTGGCCCTGAGTAGTTCTGATGAGCGAATCGGATTTCATATAAAAAGTATAAAAGTGCCTCGATATCATTGAAATATAATTAATTTGAGACAGTTTTTAATTTTTTCGGTACTGCTAAGCAGACAACATTTAGAAACTGATGATATTTTTAAAAGAAATATTATCAGTTCCAAATGCTGTCAGCCTATTTATGAATGCTAATATTTACATATTTTAAAATCTTAAATATGTACCTATCTAGTATCTATATCTATATGCATTTATAGAGTAATACGATACTTAGGTCAAGTACACAGAATATTATATTTAAAAAATCTGTACTGATAAATATACATATTATTATAAACATGTCTATCTAACCCGGTACACTAATGTTCTAGGTCGAATTTTTTATTATTTTTTTTTATCGAAGTGATATATCGTATTCTTAACTAATTGTTTTTACAATTAGTCAGCGAATTGGTGATATATACCTACTCCACACTAAGTACTCGATTAGAATTTACAATAAAAATAACAGTTAAAATTTAGATTTTTTTGTGAACATATTGATATCATATAGTATATAGAAGTTATTTTCAAATTCCCGAACATCGGCCGACAGTATGAATTATAAGAATAATAAAAAAAAATTTAGAATTACTGCAAGACAAGTGTTGCATTCCGAATGTATATAGGCATGCGCATGCGTATAATATAATATTATGCTCTACGGCGGTATGGATAGCCATGTTTGTGATGCTTAATCGTTTTTGAGGTGAAATGGCTAATTTACCTACAGATAATATAATTAAAAAAGTAACTATCCTTCTCAACATGTTAAAATATAAACTTCCTCTGTTAGGTTGTAACAGATACCTGTGTATGATGATTATTCTTTATCATTATTACGATTATTGTTATGATTATTATTATTATCATTAGGTACTATCATAAACCATTATTTCATGCCATCTTATTATATCTGTGGCGTATTTGTTGACAGCAATTCAAATATTCATTTGCAACCCGTGTGGCATACGATTCAGTTCGCTGAGCACGTTGGACGCCCATCAGACGTACTATTGTTCGCGAAGACTCAAAAAAGGTAATAATATATATTATATTGCATTACATAAAAAATAAAAATAAAAAACGTTAGAGTTCGTAGAAACGTGTAGAATGCACCTTTTGTAGAACTGTACCGTTTCAGTGCAATCTCAAAGTCCTTATTGTACTCGATCTGCTGTATATTAATTGCTACTTACTATATAGGGTTAGGGTGTACGAGTACATGTAGTCGTTAAGTTTATAGGTCATAGCGTATCGGATGCACTTCTTTATTGCATTTTGCTATATAAAACGATTCTGAGCGAACTTTGATGTAATATATGCAATATAACGATTAATGTTGAGTTACGATCCGTCATGTATTTCATAGTCATAAATTTTTTCAAAAATTTGGAGGGGCTAGAAATCTCTTTTGCCTATTGTATTTGATAACCTATATAGGTTATATATACAATTAGCCGGAAAATTGTTTTATGAAACATATTTAAATTCTTTTATGAAGTTTGTCTGAAACTGACTTTCTTTTATTTTTTAATTCCACATTATTCGTAATTAAATATTATTATTTATTAATGATATGAAAAATTCTAAATCATTGCTCCACCTAAAATCAAAGAAATGAAAATTATTTATACATTTTAAGGTAAATTTAATGATGAATTAAAATATGTGTTAGAAATTCTGTCTAATTACTAGGATAGTCGGTACAATTGAAATAATATTATGATGGGTACATTTTGACACAGTAAATATACAGCTGGAATTTAATTCCTGTGTATTATTTCAAATTATTGTTTAAGAGAGAGCGCAAAAATAAAATAATAAATTGCATAAATTGCAAAAACAAAAAATATAAATAAATTCGAATATTTTATCATCGTAAATATAATAGGTACCTTCAGAATTACCTATTGAAGAATATCTTTTTTTTTTGGAATTTCTAAGAAGTATCAAAACTCGTTGCCTATTTTTCCGTAATTAATTTTTTTTTTTCAAAAAAATGTCTCTTGATTATAAATATGAATTAGATAAAATTTGCTACTGGAAAATGGTTAGGTACTCAATTATAATGTATATACTAAACAAATTAGGTCTTCCGGTCGAAAAGTTATTCTTAAATTAAATAATAATAATACATGTCTAAACCATTAACCCATATAGCTCCTTAAAACCCAACTCAAATCCGGAAATCAATTCAATAACTTACATAAATATTATTATTGTTCCATATGAAAAAATAATTTACCACACATTAGGGAAATTTTCTGTGACTATATCGTAAATAATAATATAATATGATAGATAATCAAAAAATACTGCATTCCATAATTATTATCATATTGTAATCACTTTTTTTTTTACCCAGTAACAATAAGTTCCTGGTCACATGATCTTACAAATTTTCTTAGATAAAATATCTAATCGATGAATTGGGTTGAATTCATATAGATTTTATAAATTTTTCAGTGGTGTATACTGTATAGTCTGTAGTCAGGATTTTAATTGAGAAGAAATGGCTGATAATTTGTTACGTATCGGGAAGCCTCAACTTAACGTTTTAGACTTTTGTAGCAAACAAAACTTACAACTTCAATTCATGGTCACGACTAATACGGAACTCTGAAAGTATAGTTTTTTTAAATTTTGGGGAGGATGTATAGTTTCCTTCTGCCACGACCATTTCCTTGTAGATACGACACAGAGTTATATTAGCCGATGTTATTATGGAAAATAAAAACGTGGCTGGATTGCCGACACCCTATTGTGTATATAATATAGCCAATATAGGTATTATTTTAACCTGCAGGGGCGTCATTTCAGGTTTTTTTCGGGTGTGCGAAGTTTCAAACAGGCCATTTTGATATTTCACCAGGCCATATAAAAATAGATTAGATATACATACGTATATGTATATTGTATATTATCCTGCATTCAATTATTTCCATACATTATAGACCGCGGTTATTACAATTTGATTTTAATCATAAAAATGATTGTGCATTCGTGGCTCGTGCATTATTTTAGGCTTCAGCAAGGCGCAAGCCAATTGTAACATTCCTTCAAAAGTAAGGGGTGCAACTGCACACCCTGCCACCCCCCAAATAACGCCCCTGATTTTAACATTTACTAATATCATAAAATATTTATCAACAGATTCGGAGTCGGACGAAGTCAAGATACCGATGGTCGTCGAATCGGACGAAATAGCTTTGGGCAACGACACGGACAGCCGTCCGTCTTCCGTCGAGCCGTCTTTGAAGGCGATGAGAACTGGAAAACAGTACAAGTGCCCTCACTGTTCGTACAGCGCCGACAAGAAAGTACGTGTCTACTTATTTTTTGGACTTGACGTCTCGTGACTTTGACGAACGAGATTATGATGGATTAATTATTATTCGATGATAATAAAATATATGCAATGCAATACAATATAACATGCACATAGTTATAAAACAGTTACTTATTATGATTATATTGCAATCACCACAACGTTAAAATTTCACTTCTTCGAATCGGTAAAATGTGGGTACACCGATCTTACATGACTTTCAAACGATTTCTTACCACAACAAACGTATATGGTTTTAAGGTTTTAACAAAGCTTAAGAGGACGCTACACCCGCATATGTTGTCTCCGTCTTACAAGTGCGTAACATATCAAATTTTATGCTCAGCAGATCATGTTTAGCTCCGTTAGTTTAAAATTTAGAGTAAATTGACTTCTTACAAAAATTAAAGGTAACATTATTATCGAGGGCATGACGTAGGCTTTTTATTATATTTTAATTTTAAAGTGAGTTATGTGTATTTTAAAATTGTAAATTGTTTGTATATCTTAAAATACACATAACTCACTTTAAAATTAAAATATAATAAAAAGCCTACGTCATGCCCTCGATAATAATGTTACCTTTAATTTTTGTAAGAGGTCAATTTACTCTTAATTTTAAACTAACGGAGCTAAACGTGATCTGCTGAGCATGAAATTTGTCATGTTACGCACTTGTAATAACGTATGCGGGTGTAGCGTCCTCTTAACAATTTTGAATATACTAAGACTGTCTATAGAGTGCCTTATAGTTGCAAGTGTATGCCAATTTGAAAGCAACCTTAATTATTTTCGTAAAAATAAAATTCGAGTTAAATTGTATCAATAATTTATGTTTCTTCAATAACTATTCTGACCAAAGCAATTACTGTATTTCATTCTCAAATAACGGGTATTTTGACGTGCTTTTTCGCAAAATTATAAATGTTAACACTGAAAAAAGAATATTGATATAATAGTCACTCAAAAACTAAAGTTTAATGTATACCTATACCGAAACAGATTTATATTCTAAATGTTTAATGTTTAAAACCATTTGCATTCACTCGTCATGAAATGCTGTAAAATCGTCCATGTGATTATGTATAACATAATAATCTTTAAAAACTCGGATGAACTATAAATATTGGTTTAAATATTTTGCGTTACAAAATGCAAATTTCAAATAAACTAAAATTTTTGAATCGTTTTCTAACGATAATGTATGTTTGGAAATTTAAAATTAAATCAATATTATGTCTATTAAATGTTATGTTGGTAATGTATATAGTTATTGTTCAAACAATTTTTCCGTTTAAACATTGAGTTTAAGCATACCTAACATATTGTATTGTATATATGTTATTCTCTACATAGTAATATATTATTAAGATAGATAAATAAAGTAAATGTATATTTGAATATAAACTAGCTGTTAACATTATAATATGTATACCATTATGGTCAGATATTAATTATCTTTTAATACTATATAGAGAAAATATAAACTGATGGTAGATTACAATTTAATTAAAAACACCCTTATTTGTGTACCTAACGAACAAAATAAAGTTTTATATTTTTTATTTTTTTTTTGAATCTCGGTAAAATGCATAGATATTTTAATACTTATTTACAAATCATAATCTGAATGTTTTAGACAACAATAAGTAATAACATGCTGTTCTATGCATTTTTTATAATTTAAAAAACTCAGTCTGCTTGCCAGTATTGTGGACCATTATATTATTGTTGCTACGATTTCTTTAGCCCCGAAAATAATTACGAAACACAACAAATGAAATGAAAACAAAGAAAATATAATATATTAGAGATAAATAAAATACGTGACGACATGCCAAGATCTGTTATCTTTGTTTCTCACGCACGTTTAATAACGCAGTTAAATCCCATTCGGTAAATCCAAAACTGAAGGCTTATAAGTTAACGATAATATTATAGCAAGCAATTTACATACTGTAAAATATACAGAGAAGTGAACATTTTGTTTTTTATTTTTATAATTATATGATATATTATCTAAATAACGAGTTCTAAGATTTTATTCATAATTATTAAATACTCAATGTTTAAATCAATCAATCGATATATTATTTCGTTCTAAATCAAAATAATGAATACACTTCAATGGTTATAATAATAGTTATTGATAATAATTTTGTAATACAATAATATAACTTATTTCAGGTACTTATATGAAAATACAAATATAATAATTACATAAGATCACAATTGTATTACTATTAAAATACGTTCTAGGTATAACGTATGCTTTACGTGTATCTATAAAATAATATATGCTCGATGGTCATTGGTTATTAATATTACTCTCGGAAAATAAATATTTTGGTTTTATGAAACTGAGTATAACAATCGGGAAAGAAAAAACACAATATCCTGGGTGGTATCATATTCGATTTTAATATTAACAGAAAAATGATGATTTGGCAAGAGGTTATTGGTATATTAGCAAACGTTTCAATACATATCTAATCGATTAATATAAAAAAATTATCAACGTTATATAAAATATCCAAGTCCCAGGTTTTTAAATTGCTGAATAAATTTTTTAAATTATGTTTCAATTTTGATTCACAAATCAAATTTACATTTTAAAACACGGCGTGAAAATAACTGTGACGGTGGACGATTAATATTAGGTAATCACACAGCCGCTGTAAAAATAGGGCAACTAATAACTATATTATATCTTTATGAAAAGAGCCTATAATACACGCTCGCACGCACACATAGTATACAATATACATGTCATAAATTTATACAGGGTGATTGTTGAATATTGTTGTACATCGTGAACCTTGCAATATCTTAGACATTTCAACGACATTTTAAATATTTATATTTTTCTTACGTTTAGAAACATACTATTTTATATTTGTCTATTGATATATCAGTATTTGTTCCTAAAACAAATATACATCTTTGAATGTATACTCTAAATTATTATTACTGCTGTAATTGTTTGATTCACAACTAAAAAATCACCCTGTATGCACATTGTACTAACATTACTTGTCTGTATATCTTCAATAATATAATTTCAAAGTAGGTATATAGTATATCTGAAACGAAATCTAAGATAAAAATATTCCTTCTCAAAACATATATCAAGATAAAGTATTCCTATAATTAAAACGTGTACGTATGTACCTACGTACATATTATTATCAATAAAAACATTACATTTTTAGGATTTTAAAAGTTTTAATTGCTATTTTTACTTACTATTTTCTTATATCTTATATCTATTATGATTGCTGCCCAAATTAAAAATTATATATTGAAATGATTTTATTTTAAGTATCTTATTTATTATTATATTATAGGTATATTTTTTTAAATATATTGTTTACATAAGTAATATTATATTATAATTCGTCTTTTAAACATTAAAACAAAAATTTTTTTTTTCATCAGATATATATATATATATATATATATATATATATATAATATTTACTAAGTACGGATGCTCTATTATAAGCGCTACACGAGCGTGTCGTATATATGCTCTAAAATATGTCTTATTAACGCAACCATCATATTTTATTAAATTGAAAATTACGTATAGTTCCTATGTAAATAGTAGTGTTCGTATTCTTTGAACGTACAACGAAGATGTCATACATTTTACAATATGATTTTATGCCTTTAAGGGCATGTTTTGATATTTTTTGCTCGTATTGTAATGTGTATATCGCATTAGGTACCTACCTAAATATACTGAGTAGATACAGCCATATATATTAAATGCATGCTCCAACCGAAAAAAAAATAAAATCGTAGGCGTTGGATGCCAATTTGATCTTGACGGTATATATACAGTACGTTAAGTGTTTTTCAGGGTTCGCGAACTTAACCTTTCCACGTGTAATCGAAATTAATATGTCGATTGATTTCCGCAGGTGAGCTTGAACAGGCACATGCGCATGCATTCCATATCTCCGGTGTCCGTGCAATCGCCACCGTGCCCGTCGGACAACGCTGACCCGTCGGTGGTGGACCGGTACTGCCAGAACTGCGACATCCGGTTCTCCAACCTGCGCACGTACCAGGCGCACAAGACGCACTACTGCAACACGCGGCACGTGGTCAAGCCGACTCCGTCCAGCTCGCCGATGGCCAATAACCCATCGCCCACCGGAGTGGTGCCCACTTACCTGGCGCTGCCCACCAATCCTGTCATCGTAGTTCCTTACACACTCGTACAAAACGCAAGCGTCCTGTCCGCGCTGTCCGGGGACATAGGCCCGTCCCCGCCCACCGACACTGCCTGCATCGTCCTGTCCGACGGTACGCTGCAGCCCATCGCCCAGGCGCTGGTGCCCATCAAGTTTGGCATGATCGCCAACAGCGAAAACATACAGAGAGACAACTCTCAGTCTCCGCCGGAAGAATTCTTTTCGCCGGTAAGTGGCGATAATAGTAATATAGTGCCAGTGGCGCCAAAATATATATTTACCTATGACAGCTGTCATAGGTGATTTTAGTAGGTAGGAGGGTTACGTTTGTCATTCCAAATATATTACGATATGAATAATTGGCATGTATTAGACATTACTGTCAATTGTAAACTAAAAGTTGATAATATTTCATAAAAATTATAAGGTAAGGTAATTATAAGAAATAGGTGGGTGTCAAAATTTTATGTGGAGATATATAATAGGTAAAATTTTGGACTTTGGCGCCACTGTATAGTGATTATAATATAATACAAGGTTCTACCTTGGTATACATTATATGTTATACATTTTAATATTATCAGGTCGAGTGCATATGCAATATACTAAAACCGTAATTTTGATTATATGGCGTCATTGGGCGCGGTTTATTAATGAACTTCCATGATGTGATACTTGTCAATAGTGGCATAGCGCCATCCGCGGATGGTTAATTCATATACACTCGCGTGGCACTTACTTGTTGTTTTCCGCCGCGTAGCATGGACCATAACATAAATATTATGTATTAGAGTTATCACCTTGTCTCATGGAAATCGAAAATAGTGATGTGCTCTGTAGGGGAAGAAGTTAATTTATAGCAGAACCTATATCGCCATGATAATTTGAGATGAAACATTTATTGACAAGTGTCAAGTGATGATATATTCGATACATATATATAGGGTCAATGTACGTTATACGCGCGTGGCGCATGGTATTAGGTATAATATTATGTTGTTTGTTGTAAATTCGTATATGATTCGTGATGAAAAACGTGTCCGATTAGAACTCGATAAATACCGTTTTCGACGAGGATTATTATATTATCACATAATATATTGTAATCACTCTTATTTACTTAACATTAGAGTTAGACTACATTCAAAATTAAGCGTAAAACATAATAACAACACACTCGTATTTCTATTATACTTACCTATATGCGCTATTACGCAGGAAAAGTCGAGAGCGGTGCTGATGATCCGTCTAAATATAAATAAATAACATAAACTTGTCGATGATTTTTTTTTCATATTTTGGACTTTGAAAATAAGAAGTTGGAACGTATTGCACTCTCAAAGGTTGAGCGTATTTTTTCTATGCTTTTAAATATTTGTTTTTTTTTTTTTTTATATTTTGCCGTAATTTTTTAATGTTTTTAAATTTGAATTTTAAAACAATATCACTTTGTCTTTTTTTGTTATGCACTTTTTTGCATCATATTTTGGAATTCTCATGGTGTACAATATTCAGCGCCCAGTTCGAAAGTTTCAAAATGAACGCAGTGAAATATGATAAACATCTATTTAGAAATAATTTCCATTTAGCGAAATATTTTTCACCAAATTTATTTAATTCTATAGGAATAACGAAATTTTCTATTTTATGAGTTTTTTTCTTGCCCCCGAAACTTATAGTAATGTGTAAGTTGCGGTGTTTAATACTACGTTGCAGTTTTAATTTAATACATTCAATTCACATTCATTTCAATAGAAGTTTCTAAAATTTATTTCGAATTAAATTAATATCACGCGGAAACTTTTTTTTGTTGCCCTTGAGAATTGACATAAAGATACTTGCTATTGTATACCTAAACTGTACGAGCTCAGGAAAAATAACAAATTCTCAGCCCCTCATTTTGAATATTATTAAAACGTGTGTGATTTATAAGTGTTTAACTGACTTACACGGTCGTCGTTTTTCTAGCCCAAAAAGGCGGAGTCCATCAGCCCGGAGACGAAGATGAGACCGGCGGCACAGCCATCGTCGCCGCTTGACCTGCGGCTGAAGCGCGTGACAAAATCGTCGCAGGACGCCGCAGGCTGCATAAACGGCGAAGAGGAAAAGGAGAACAGGCGGAGTGACGGAAACGTGACAGACGCCGAGGACATAGTGTGCGCGCCATCCATCCCGTGCATGATACTGTCGCCGTCGTCCTCTCCGACGTCTGGTGGCGGCGGTGACGGCAGTGGCGGAAACAGGACCCCGCAACACCGACCCGGTGCACACCATCACCACCATATCCAGCAACTGCAACAGCAGCGCCAACAGCAACAGCAACTGCAGCACCACCAGCAACTCCAACAGCAGCACCTCCACCGTAGCCACAATCAGCTGCCGCTGCAGTCTCCGACCAACGGCATGGTGCAGCACAGCGGTAAGCCTGTTCCGTCAGCGACCGTTCACGAAGGCATCGATCGGAACGGCGGAAAGTTCAGCGTATCCAGTCTGTTGCACGCGGCCGGCGGCCGGCTGCCAGACGGCGTCAAGCAGGAACCTGCAAACAACGGTGAGTCGCCGCACCACGTAATGCACCAATTGCCGGGCGCGCATCACAGGTTCAGCGCGATGCACAAGTCGCTGCTGTCCTCGGCCGGCGTGGCCCCGATTCCACCCGGCGTCCAGCCGCGCGGTCTCGGCGAACTTCTCAACCCGGCCTCCGTGTTGCCGTACTTTGCACCGGACATGACGCTCCGACTGACTCCGAACTCGGCGCAGGACGGCATGCCACCCGCTCACCATCAGTTCTACTTGAAACAGGGCCCGTCAAAGTGCGAGAGCTGCAACATCGTGTTCTGCAAGTACGAGAACTTTCTGGCGCACAAGAAGCACTACTGCGCATCTCGCCCGCCACCGGACGGCGGGGACGGTGACGCGGACAAGACGAGCCCCGAGGGGTCGCCCGGCCCAAAGCCGCTGACCGTGTCGTCGCCGCAGTCGTCCAAGGACAGCGTCAGCCCCACGCCGGTGCTTAAGCCACCCATGATCCAGTTTATATGCTCCACGTGCGGCGTCAAGTTTTCGTCATTCGACAATCTCACCACGCACCAGACTTTCTACTGCCCGAACAGGACCGCGGCCGTGGCGTTGCAGGAACCGGCGGCAGACAATAAGGCGGCCCCGGCACCGCCAAAGTGTCCCAAGTGCAAAGTAAGTGTGTCTAGCTGAAGGTTATTACATTTACTATCGGGCATGGGTTGGGGGGGGGGGGGTTGGCGTGAGGGGGACAAAGCGGAAATTGAATTGCCATCGCCGTCCAATTTCCACAAGTCCCATGCGCCGTTTGCTCTTTCACTGCGCTTCAGGAATAGATCAAGCCGTAGTTTGATTGCACGTTTCCAGGTGAAAAACAAAACATTTTGTCTTGTCCAACCTATTTTTCTATCATTTTGAAAATATTTGATAACACGGACGGGAAGAAATACCTCCCGATGATTACTGCAGTCACTATGCTCAGTGCTTTTGTATCTCGTCGCCACAAAAAAACTTTCACGGTGTTGCTAGCTGGGGAGTTGAGCCAACGTTATATCATAAAGTACAAAGTACAGCACTTGGGATAAGCAACCTTATTGGTCGTAAATTATTGGGTGTGTCATCGTCACATTTCGCCTCCGTACTAAATATACCAAAGGGTTACCAATGACGATGGCAACCCTCTGGCTAGGTGAATTCTATTTGTAAGCTCTCAAATAAGTGTTTTTTTTTCCCGACGTATTCATTAACGATAGTGATTTTCAATGATGTTCATTTTATTTTTATTTTACTTCTCTTTGGATAAATACACGTCTACATCTATAATTTTGATGGCCATGAAATTTTCCTGTATTAGTGTAAGACGTGAAACGATGCATATTGAAGCAGATAATAAAAAAAAAGAACCCGTCCGCGAGTACATTACCAATCTATAGACGTAATATTATGACATTTTATGTGCTTTAACCGAAAACGTTTTTTCGCAGATGACCGTCGACGGGACACATCACCACCAGTGTCAGCCGGCCAACTGTTGGAAGTGTCCGGTTTGCAGTGCCGTTTGCTCGAGTGCGTCGGCTGCTCAGAAACATTTGGACAACCACAACGGCATTAGGGCGTTCGTGTGCACCATCTGCCAGTACAAGGGCAACACGCTCAGAGGTCTCAGAACGCACATCCGCATGCACTTCAACAAGCGGATGATTCCGGATCTCATGGTGAGTCTCAAAGATCTGTTTCCCGACCCCTTCGTTCTTATAATGATATATATTATTAATATATATATATATACCTACATCATCCTATTTATTTAAGTCACTGGCCAAGTTCCTGTTTAATGACTATTTTTTTATGTGCGATACGATAAAAATAAAGTTTGGAGCTCCTTATGTGAATGCGTTATATACAAAACGTTAGTATATAATCTGTTTTTAGAATCATTTTAAATATTATATACTTCTAACGTATGCACGTATTTAAAGTAAAAATCTGCGGGGATAGAATTACATTATCGCTATCACACTTATTGGTGAATTTTTTTTATTTTTTACCGCCCCTAGTTAACATATTTTATATTTATGAATGATATTTTCTATGACGTTATAAATACTTATGTTGTACATATCATACATGTTTTTAAAAAATGTAGATAAACGTTAATATTTATATTAAACTTTAAAAATTTAATTTGATATAAATAATCATAACACCTGTCTAACCGAATTAACGACCATATTCAATAGCTAGAGGTTTGACAAACCCTGCAAGTCCCTAAACGTTTATCTTTAAACTCACTACTATGAATTTATTTGACTATAAATCAATACGATGGGACGTATTTTGTTTCCAATTGTGATTTTGATTTGTATCATAAATTATAATTTTATAAACAAGGATATGAAAAACACCATTATGTGAAGAACCCCCGCTCCCTCCCCTAAATTTGGGCCTGGTTTTCTCCTCTAGTCCAATATGTATACGGCACTGTTAAAACGTTATTTAAGTGTTTGACAATTTTGACTTTTTTGTTCGTGTAATAGGAAGAAGATTACGTGACGTGTCTGATCGACGAGAACTCTGCGTCATCGACGGTCGACGTACGTGCCAAAACGCCAACTACTTCGGATTCCGCAGACAAGTCGTTTGCGCCGACCAGCGTTCTCGTCAAGACTGCCACCGCCGCGGCCTCGTCGTCTTCGTTGTCGCCGTCGCCGTCGTCGTCCTCGTCGTCCACAGCCGCGGCCGCCGTCGTCATAGTGGACGACGAGCCAAAAGAATTGGTGGTCGTCAAGCAGGAACCGGTCAACGGTGTGGCCGCGACGGACGAATCGGCAACCGGCGGCTACCGTCAGCAACAGCACGAAGTTCCGGCCGCGGCGTCTGACGACCTGCTACACCAACAGCTCCCGCCGCCGACGCCGCAGCTGCAGATGCAGACCGCCGGCGGCAACAAGCGGACGGGCATGACCGCCAAATACTGCAAGGCGTGCGACATATCGTTCAACTATCTGTCCACGTTTATCGCGCACAAAAAGTACTACTGCCGGAACAGCACCGAGTACAAGTGCAATACAGAAAACGCCAAGACGGCGACCGTCACTTAAGTGACATGTAACGCGCTCCTGACCTATAAATCGTATGATTTATTGTACTACAATTTTATTATTATTATTATTATTATTATTATCATTATTATTATTATTATTATTATTATTATTATTATTATTATTATTATTATATTATTATTATTATTATTATTTTATCATTTTATTTGAACGTATATGCTTACGACTCGCCGACACGATTGGGATCCTATAAAATATTTTATAATATTGTTATATTACACAATATGATAATAATGTAACAACGAAGTTGATGAACAACCAGTTGCAAACTGTACCTATATAAACAGTTATCATGCTGCAAGAGGATGACTATTATTCTTCGTATACACCCTCACACATTGCAATTATATTAACTAATATTATTATTATGATTATTATTATTATTATTATTATTATCCATGTTTACTAAAAAATTTAAATGTTATAATATACCGTTTACATTTGTCATAATATGTTTATGTAATACGATATATTATGTTAGAATCGATCATGATTTAATATATAATTTTTTTTTTTTAATATAAATAATAAAACAATTTAAAGATGTATCATTTCCAAACGTTGTTTTCATATTATATTGTATCTGTTTTGTTTCTTTAATTACTATTATTTGCATTATTATTATTATTTTATTTCATCATTATTTTTATTATTTTTAGTTAATATTGTTCAGAGTAATCAACACCTATATTTCTAACATATATTATCATTATTACTATAAAATATTATATTATTATTATTATAATTCTAACGAGTTAAAGTAGTATTTGTGTTATAAGTGGAAAACTATATAAATATAAAAATATCCATCCTCGTATATATTAAATTGTACAACGCGATATTATTATTATTATTATTATTATTACTATTATTATGTTCTTATTTTATGGTGTAATTATTAATATTATTATGAAAACGAAAAAAAAACGTTTAATGTTTTTACTATATAGACTGTTTAAAGTATATAAATATAATAACATTATAATAAATAGTCCAGCTGCATTATACGTTTACGTGCCCTGCGTATGTTCATATGTTGTTACTTGTTGTTGTTGTTGTTGTTGTTGTGGTGGTGGTGGTGGTAGTTGTATCGGCGATGTTGTGTCGTATAATATACCGTGTGCTCCAACCGCTGTAATTCTATCCCCTCGATCGGAACATATAGAGGAATCCGTAGAAAAACGAATCGCCCTACACGATTAATATACCTTCGTTGCACGGGCCCATTCGGTTTTGGCCGTCGTCCGGCACACGTCACGCTAAATAATATTAATTACTGTCGTCGTCACCTCCTCTTTCGACGCCGGTGTTGTCTGTGCGGCGTGAAAACAATGGTTTTCAGTTACCCTGTGGTCGTGTGCACGTTGGTGGCGATTGTAGTCGGTGGATGCCACGCGGGAGTAAGTATATAGCAATAGGAATCAATAATTATTGAATTCAGTATTTTATTTGAGGAGAGAACGAACGTTACAAAAGTGTACTTGTGCGTATCAGAACTATCTATATTGGTGCGAACGATATCTTGCTTCGCCGGAAATAGACAGACAGGTATGTTACACTTTCGTCGGGATGTAACCCTTCCTAGGTTAGGTCCAAGTCAAGGCATTTAAAAATTTCAAGTTACTCGCATCATTTTTCCTAGGAAAAAATTATAGAAGGAACCCTCTTCTAATTGATTTGATGATGATTTACGATGACTTGTTACCTCGTTGGTCACAATCACAAATATCTGCGAGACGCCGAGTATATATACAGCTCACTCACTAGAAACGACGTTTCCACTTTAAGGTTATCGGAGTATTCGACGCATTTTTAGTGCGAAAACTCTAACCTCGCGAGAAATAGTCCTAGAAAACCTACCTGGGAAACTGCAGGTAGGTTGCGTTGGCCATTTTGGGAAAATCTATTCAAAGTGTGGTCTGTTTGGACGAGTGTTTATTTTCCCAAAAATATCGTTGGGGTGAATATAAGAGTATTATAGATTTATAGGTCTATTAATTTACAATATATATTTTAATATAAATTGTCAATTACAGAAAAAATAAAATGAAATAATAACACATACAATATACATAATTGATAATCAATAATGAACTCTATAACTTAAAAAATATATTGCCATATGAATGACATTGTATAATAGTTATGTACTAATGAACATCCTGAAGTCAAAAATTAATAAAATAGAATCACGTACAATATATATATAATTTATCATCTAACTTAAAATATACATATATTGGTATAGTAGTATTGTAATATAGTATAATGTATAGTGAAAAACTGCAGTAAAATAAAACAACTTAAGCTTTAAAATTATATTTGAGCAGGTGAATATAATTTCAATCTCCCAAACAGTAAAAATGAATAGCCAATCGAACTATTCATATTTGGTCAAAATTATTATTTTCAACAATAATCAATCACTGTAGCTCCTCTTGTCACTCATCATCACTATTCTATAATATGTGGTTTATATTATTATGCAAGTCGCATTGAACTCCAATATAAAAATTTGTTAGTAGTATTACAAGGATGATTGAGATCCGCTTAAGAGGTGTATACCTATATATTATATAAGTATAATATAATATAATACATTATGTACATTCATTATATGAAAAAGTCTTAAATTTTTTGAAAATCTTATTTTAACATAATTTTAATATTGAAAACAAACAATTGCAAAATAACATTTGAAAAAGATTTAATTTTTAATCGTTACAATGTTTTGAATGTCAGCACAATATTTTTAAGAGTTCTTCATTATTACATAATACATATTATATAAATCGAATTTCAGATGAGTTCATTATAGTTATAATTATTTAATGCTAAGATAAATGTGTAAGAACACGACTTAAATGCCTTTGAAAAATCTAAAAATATAGGACAAAAGCTAAAGCGCCTATGTTAAAAGATTAAAAAATCAGTATTTAAATGAATGCGTCACCGATGCAGTCAGTGTTAAAAATATAGGTGACCGTGCTGGTGAATCGCTGTTAGTATATGGATAGTGCTCTATTAAAAGTTTATTTGACACATTTTTCCATTAATAGATATATGATTTTGAACAGTAAAAATATGTTTCACAGATTTTTTCATACCTAAAACTATTTAAAAAAAAAATTAAGTCTATAAAAAATTTATAGTCAGTGTAGCAATAAGACGTATATATTATCATTTCCTGTATTTTGGAATTAGGTATTCACTTTTTACCAACTCGATGACTATAATAATTAGGTAAGGAATATAACCGTGTTTAATGTTCAGGTGGACACCGTTTCTCGGCACGTTTAGTCGCATAAGCTTGCACAAATATTATAACCATCGCAAGACATCATATACAACCATAACATTATTAAACTTGCAACAATTATTTATTTTGAGTTGCACACGATTTATCGCGGTAAAAGTTATTGTATAGTCTATAATATGTGTCTTGTGTTAGATGATAGCATCATATTATACCTAACTAGACTATCTGCAAGTCTGAGAAGTAAGGATCTACAAAAACCAGGTGATGAATTCAAAACTTATATTTTCTAACAAATTTTATTTAATTTTGTCATGATAAATTATTTGTTAATATTGTGATATAATATATGAATGTTAAGTTTACTTGACTAGTAAATTTTGTAAATAATTAACCTATGAAAAATGATATGTTGAATAATTGCAGGAAAATCACTTTCAGTGGCGTAGCCAGGGGGGCCGCTCTGGTCATGCCCCCCCCCCCCCCCGTTTGCCGTGGTTTTTTACTATTGTTTTTTTTTTCGGTACGTTCATAGAGTATATTAAAAAAGTAGAAATGCTCTATCACGATTTAAGATAGTCGTGTTTATTATCTATAGCTGTCCGCTGTGGTATCCAGTTCGGTTACAAACGTGAGTGTATCACCACTTACCTACCAACACGTCTCATTGTTACCATTTGTTTTGTCTAGGCCATCAGTGAATTTTATAGAATATTTTATAAGTTAATTATTCACTTTGACAGTGATTTCATATTTTATGTAATTTATTTATTTCAATAGATATATAAATATAAAAAATAATTTAGTATGGAAAATTACTTTTTATTTATACAATTATTTAATCAAATTTTTAGTTTATTTTAATTACTTGTAATTTATGCATGCATTATTATAAGTTGTTAAAAACTACGAATGATTGTTTCAATATTTTTGCTAATAATAAATAACAAAAGCCTTTTTTTCTTATCAAAAAGCGATTTTTGGTGAACCAATATTGTTGTTGTTTACTCAACTTAGTACATATATGTATTTAAACCTACAATTGTTAAAGTAATGCTTGCCTATAGTTTAGTAGAGATGAGTAAAAAAATATGTATGGAAATTGAACATGGACCAAAAAAACTGTATAAATGATTAAAATTTGAAAAGATTATACCTGTCTATATAACTTCATAATACCTAAATAACATTTGAATAAAGTTTATGAATTTAATTGATAATATTTATTTAATCTAACCAGTCATTTTTATAAAATTACGGAATTTCATACATTAAAGCTAACATATACATGTTAACATATTACATATGTATAGGAACTTCAAACGTTCACGGTCACCGATGTGGCGTACTTGGATGTGGAGGTGGCCGGTGCCGAGTTGGGTACGATCGAGATTGGTCTTTTCGGTGAAATTGCGCCAAAAACAGTGGCCAATTTCGTCACCATTCTAACGGAAGGCATAGACGGCCGCACTTACGCCGGGACCAAATTCCATCGGGTGTTCAACAAATTCGTCATCCAAGGTTCGTTAAATTAAATGATTTGAATGTTTGTTAAGTTATTATTATTTAGAAAAATTTAAAGTGATCTTATACTGTTATTAATACAGGGAAACATAGCATAGAAAATCGTATGTAATCCTGTGTTAGTTATTGGGTTGTTTTTTGACAATTTTTTTGTCGTTAGCTATATTATTTATTTATTTATTTTTTTTTTTTGACAACCTATTAAAAGTTTTTTTGTAAATATCATAGAAATTAGGTCTTTGAATTAAACTGTTAGTTTGTCAGTTCGGAATTTATTGTACCCAGTTACCTACGCTTGAATTTTAAAAATATTTTTAGTCTTTATACGTAAATTTCAAATTCTAAATTCGCGTTATTTACTAAAGATAGTATATAAATCACAACATCTGAAAAATTAGCAAATGCATAAGGGACAAAAATTTACTTTTATTTATAGGTTATACTTGCAGCAAAGTTTACTATTTCTTTACGCTAAAAATTGCATGATGTTGTGTAAACATTGGCTAAAGCGTGTACCTACTATATTGTAGTGTTTATATGGTAAATAAACTGAACCTTAACCTTAACTTTTAAATTATAAATCCGTTTCCTATGTTGGTTAAACAATTTTCTTTTGTCGATGGCACAAATCACAATAATTTAAATCGAGTATAAAGTGCCACTACCCCCCCCCCCCATCCCCCGTCCAAAAAAATTAGAATTTTAGAAGATAAAAAATGGCACAATATACTTACTATGTTAATTTATTGTATATCTCATGCATTTATATAAGTGGTGTAAAACACCATCGCCCGTGTGACATATACAAATATATACTAAATAGGTATATATATATATATTAATTTCTCGCCAGATGTATAGCATGAAGAATATCTACAACGTTATAAATTATAATATCATAATATTATATAGCCTCTGAATTGAACAGTGCAAAAAATGTTTACGATTCCATTTACCTATTAATATTATGAATTATGATATTTTACATATAGGTACACAATAGTGTGCGTCACTCGTCGCTCCGGAGTCCGGACACTTTCGGTAGGTTAGGGCGTTTGCGTTTTTTGGATAACGCGTACATAATAATACATATTTTTGTTTTACTGTTATTGTAATACCATTATACTGTCGTATAGCCATGTCATCGTCCCGAAGTCAGAATCGACCCTATTATAGCACTAGCGCCAGTGGCTATAAACTGTTATATTATACGTGCTTAAACGGAAGCGTCGCGAGCTATAAGTATACTCTGTGCAGTTGTGGTGTTATTTATATGCACACATAATGCGTATTCGTATAATTTTTTTTTTTTATTAGTCTGATATGATTTCGTATTTTTTCCATTCAGTTCGACTGAATCGCTGACCCCAGAACGGTGAGAAAAAGCTGTAGTGTTGTTATAATATTCTATACTTCTTATAAGGTATTACATCCGGTCGTTGGACGTCTCGGAAATTCCCGAGGAAAGAGAAGGGTGGTCCTAACAAAAATGTCCTTCTCAATGATTTAAATAGTTAAAAATGTTTGTAAGAATATGTATTTAAATTGGTATAATATAACTTTTGAGGAATTTTGAACAACATTTTTTTGTTTTTGACTAACATAAAAAAAAAACAAATAAATTTTGTTGAAAACTAGAGTAGTGAATACACTTTTTGATAAGTCATTTCTTTAGAAAAATAGAAAAATAAAATCGCTCTGCTGTATAATATAAAATGGGAATAATGTAGATACTTACCAATGTCATTGAGTAGGTCATTGCATGGATGTTTTAAATTTGAATTCAATAAAAAATAGTTGTATTAGATGAAAGATGAATCTTAACGCTATACCATCTGTGTCAGCCTATAATGGTTTTAAGAATATTGTATTGCTTATTTATGTAATTATTTGTAATTTATATTCATATTAATATTATTAATAATACAGTATAGATTGAACTAATTTGTGCAAAAACAAATCGCATATGTATGCTAATAGTATTATATAATAGTATATATATATTATATATACATCGACAAGTATCAACTTGTGACGTCCAACGCAAATACCCTATACGGAATAATATTATTATTTAGGTGTTACAGGTACATTGAGCGCGGTGTGCGATGAGACAACTTTTCCCGCGTACCTCAGGTCTCCGCTGATCGATGACCACACCGTGACAGTTGTAGCACACACACGCTCCTCTCCTTGTACCCATGATTTAGGTAGAAATACAAATAAGGTCAACTCACACCGACAATCACCATACCATGTCAGCCCCAGTATCAGCCACTCATATTATTATTAAACCTATGCATGGCCCCCTCTGTCGCGTTCGCCTGTTCGTGCCAACAACCATATAGCTTGGTATCGGGCGACAGAGCAACGGAACGTCACTTCATTTTTTCCCGTCGTAACAAAATGAGTGACGAGTAGACCCCGCTTTCGCTGGTGCGCCGAAGGGCGGCACCTGAGCAGACCGAAACATTGGTAATGTAGCGTTTTACTTTTCTGATTATTATTATATTATGATTTCACCGTGGCTGGTACTTGGGTATTTATTTATATATATATATACATATATTATAATGTGTGTTACATTGGTTTAAATATTATATCAACCGCCGGTAACCGCGCTATGTCGGAACCGTCTGGCATTTATTGTGTGCAGATTATTATGATTCTTATTATTGTTCTTATTATTATTGATCATTATTTATTATGGGTCAATTACTATTATTATTTTTTATTAATTTCTTTTCTGATCGAGTTTTATGCCATGGGCTTTCTCGGCGCCCAACTTAAAAAAAAAAAAAAAGGAAAAAACAAATATATAATAAAATCTATAATTTTTCCCTAAATTGAGGTTTGTTCTTTTATTGCCGGTCACTCATGTTCCTGGTCCAAGCACACTATCTTATTTTTTTAAATTACTAAAAAAAATCCAAGACACTCCGGCTGTCGAGCCTCGGTCCGTGGTTGGCGACCGTGAGAAGTGTTTAAGGCGGCCACATGACTCTCGGTGCATGAGAAATATGCCCGAGCAGTCACAAACTAGATCCAATTTGATGCCACAATATAGTAATCACTCTAAAAGTTGAAGATTGAAGTATTTTTACTGCCCCAAAAAGTGGTGAAAGATAACGTACATGAAGTTGGCCCTTCCGACTTTGTGCAAACATTTTCAAAATTGTTGCAAACGATTGTAAATAATTGTAAATTCAATACCCGAATTTGTAAACACCTACCAATGCCACTGAGTCAAAAATAAGTTTCGGGGGGCTAAGTTCACACAGCCCCCCTCCCGAGATCTGTCTGATCGCTTCTGGACATATTGTAAATTAATTGTAAATAATTGTAAATTAAATCCCCAAATTTGTAAATTATCTGAAAACTTAGAAATCAAAAAATAAAGTCGGAGGGCCAATTTCATGCACCGCTCGAGTCCTGTAATCTTTTAATTAAATTTTTTTAATAAAGTTAGGTATATTTTTAAATTCAATTTAGATTTTTTAGTTAAATTATATTTTTATTCCATCATTTATCTTAGGCTAATATTTTTTATATCAACTTAGATTTTTTTATTTAATAAATAATATTTTTAATTTCAATTTAGATTTATTTATTCAATTAATAGTTTTTAATCAAATATTTTTTTTTATATTAATACTTAAATAACTACCTTATATTAGAAAAAAATCACAATTATTCTTATGTGTGATGTGTCTAATAACGTATATACTACAGTTGATTGGATTACTGGACTCGAACGGCCGAAGTCGAGGGTTGCATGAACTCTTTCACCACTTGTAGGGGTCCAAACTTTTGTTTTTTGATTTATAAATTTTCTGCTGATTTAAAAATTTGCAGATTTCATTTACAATTATTTACAATTGATTACGATTTGCCCGAAGTCGATCGGTTAAAGACGGGGGACTGCGTGAACTTGGTCCCACAAAACTTATTTTCGACTCAACAACTATGGGGGATGTTCCGATGTTTACAAATTTGGGTATTGAATTAATAATTATTTAAAATGAATTTACAATTGTTCGCAAAATTTTGAAAATGTTTGCACAAAGTTGTGGGGCAAATTTCATGTAGGCACGTTGAAAGATATACAAAAAGTATAAAAATTACACATCATTATAATATCTACATTATTTCTATATTAATTTTAAGTTACCCACTTAATTTAAAATATTTAGAGTCAAATATGTTAATTTGCTAGATATATGTACCAACGAACTTACTACTTGACTTTTTTAACATTGCCTTTTCTAAATGAACTGAAAAAAATAGTTTCATTTACCTTTGACAATATGCTAAATAACACTTTTATATGGAACTATATTATCTATACTCTATAGTATATAGGTACATATTATGTACAATGAGAGTCAATTTATTTATATAATGGAATTGATTTAAGTAAATACAAAATTAAATTTTATGCATTCTCAATTAAATCATCTGGACTCTAGACACACGCAACCGAGCTCAAGGGAAGTTTGTCAACTTTAACGTGAACGAGTGCATCGGAAAACCACAAAGAGAGCGACTTATTTAAATAATACTTTAAGCACGCATATAATAGGTACTTATTACCATACTGCACAGCCCGAGAGCCGGGAAAGAGGGATGCGATGCTGTGTGCAGGAATTGTAGCTGCAGCACTGCAGGGCCTCGTACTTCTTTAGTAGGCCTTGAGGGGAGTGTTCTCATCATTTTTATTAATTACACTCAGGTCTCCAAGGTGAATCATAGCGCCGGCACTGATTATTAGGTACACATCTCGTTGTTATATTATTTTATAAATATTCGTCTGCCGCAGGTTCTTTTTTTACTATAAAGTCGTTCTTGTATTTCGTTTTACGATCAAATCGTCTGTTGTCCTCCCCCCCCCCCCATTCACCCACTATATATATATATATATATACCGCCGCCTCCTCGAAACTCGGATGTGATCTTTATCTCCGCTTGATTAAAATCTGCGTTTCATTCTGCCATATAACCATTATACATATATATATATATATATTATATAACTAATATACGCGCAGTCGGTTTTTGACGATTATCGCAGATTGAAATCTAGTCAATTTATATTCAGCCGACTGCCATTTTATACTCTGATGACTATCGCTGATCGAAATCGCCGCCGAATGTGTATTCCTGCCGGACGGTTTTTATTGTTGAATTTCAGATCCCCGTCAGTGATACCGTCCAATCGCCGGGTCGGCATTATATTATTCATGCACACGCAGACAACTTCAACACACACGAGCGTTCGGGTTTACAAGTTTTTTCACCTTGTATTACTATATTTGGGTAAATGGCCCGGCAACGAAGATAGCGTACAATAATATTATAACTACTACAACAACGACAACAACGATAACAACAACAACAACGCGATGACGACGACAAACGTCACCACACGCGCGTCCGTAATGCGTAAATATTATTATATAAATAAAATAACGAGGGCGACCGCACCGTATAATAATATAGGTACAACAATAAAAGGTACCTATAAACAATTATGATATATCTTACGAAATAATAACTGGACGGGGTTATTCAAAATTAATCATCCCGCGATGATTTGTACCTGGTTGACTATATAGGTCACTCGACCTTACCGTAATAATAATGATCAATATTGGCCCTGGTCTTGCAGATGACTTGCGAGGCTCTTGCTATAAGACCCGAGACTAAGATGGTACTGCGGCCTGCAGGTATTAGCGGGACCAAGATCAAGACAATACACATGCTACGAGACAAAGACCAAAATAAGACCAACACGTCCGACATTGCAAGGGCAAAAAATTTTTCCCCGAAAACGCATTGGTGCATCTAATTAACTAAAAATTTATAACGAAAGTAATAAAAAAATATTTGTATAGTTATTGAATTTAATCAGTATTCGAAGAAATGACAAATTATTGAAAACTAGACTAGATGAGTAAGGTAATTGGAATTAATATTATGTTACAAAATTTTATAGTTGTTTCATACCAATATTTTATCTTCCCGAAATCGATATAGGCGTCGAAAGTTGATGTATATTAAAATGAACATTGGACAACGTAAACAATTTTAAATAAAAATGGTCAATTATTGTTATATTAATAATTATTACCTACTGGTATTTATTATAAACATAATAGGAACTTACAAAATTATTCATTGAGGTAAATTGATTCATAAAATATGATTACAAGTAAAATAAAGTAAATATAAACAAAAGTTCAAAGTTTTAAAACAAGTAAAATTAAAATTAAATTATTTTACTTTTGAATTATTAATATATTAGACTAAATATTTATTAAAAGCAAAAAACCTTCACACAGCTAATACAGGTATATTATATTTAATATTTTTTTTTTATACATTTTGTGAAAACAACAAGCCTTGCATAAAACCAAGACTTATAAATAGCGATTGGATTTAAATGCTATAAAAAACAAGAAAAATACGATTTAATGCACTAATAACAGGATTTTTTTAAATGCACTAAAAAATTTCTTTAATTATATGTATTTATGTAAATTCTTATTTTTAGGTATTAATAATTCGTATCATTTTCATCCGCATCTTCTAGTTTTCCTATCTTATCATTAACCTAAAAATTATTTCCAAAAAAATGAATATATAATTTAGATACTTCACCTTGTGTTTCATATAATTATTGATTTTAATTATTTTAGAATGAATGTTAACTAAATTTTTATCAAATTTTATATATTCCTATAAAAACATGATTTAAACACATAAAAATGTCAAAAAGTCTTAAAAATTAAAATAAAAATTACATTTTTAAACTCCTTGATGTATGAAATGAATTTTGTGCTTAAAAATCAATGTTTTCTGACATTCAGCGAAAAATTCAATTTGCATTCAAATCCGTTTCCTACTTATGAATCGGAAGACATGAGTTTACAAGACCAAAACCATTGCAAGATTTCGAAAGTCTTGGTTTATTTTTTTGACTTGTTTTGATCATTACTTATCTACCTAAAATCGCCATATACCTAATATGTGACTATTTCTTTTATGAACATTTAAAAACTTAAGAGGGGATAACACCGGGGTAACAAACGCGTAACATAGCAAATGTACGCTTAGCAGTTCACATTTTTCTCCGTTGACTTAAAAATTAGAGTGAATAGACCTATTATGAAACTTGATGGTAAGAACATTATATGTGTTTTGTTGGAAGTATTTTTAGTATAATTCAGTTTTTAAGTGAGTTATGCACGTATAAGAAGTTATAAAATAAAAATGATCATAACTCACTCAAAAACTATCGTAAAAATACTTCCAACAAAACACAGATAATGTTCTTACCACAAAGTGTCATAATAATAGGTCTATTCACTCTAATTTTCAAGTTCACGGAGTAAAACGTAAACTGCTGAAAGTAAATTATTGGTATGTTACGCGTTTGTATGACTGAAACAACAAAATACGGATGTTGCACCCTCTTTAAAGACACTGCGTTCCACCATTATCTCCAACCACTGAAGAGCTAAAAACTTAGCATATTATAAAACAATTATAACGGTTATGTTTGATATGGATTTAACTATTTAAGTTCCTATATAAGGCTATAATTTAGATGCGAACACGATATAATGTAAGTACCCATGAAAAAAATTTGAAATATTATTATTTAAAATCATATAGGTACCAAATCTTAAAACTAAAATTATATTAAAATTTGAAATCGCGGATGAATCATTTGAATAACCCTGCAGTATAGAATATTATTATTATATTTCGTGCAACGCGTTGTTATATTATATTGAATAGATGTTGTATACGACACACTGGTGCGAGTATATCCTCTATATTGTACGCGTACATTAAATATGTTCATTTTTTATAATACATAATATTATTATACTGAAATAATATTACTATTATGCGCGCGTATCACATTATATACGTACAGCCGGACCGTCTAGCGATTATCACATACGACAATCGCTCTGTGAGTGTATTATATGCGCGGCCGTAAACGCAGCGAGAGTGCGAGACATAATAAAACTATCTAAATCGAATCCGTCCGATTGCAATATAGGAATACATTATTTATTTTTTTTAATAATATCTGAGGAAAGATAGTAATAGTAATAATAATAATGCGGATACGTCTTTGAATCTTTCGAAACGAATATCGGTTTCCTTTTTATTTTCCGTCTCGGTTTATCCCTTTTCGATCGATAACAGATATAATAGGTATATGCTGTGGGCATAATAATAATACAGTAAAACCTCTGTATAGCGGACACTCACGAGACCGACAAAATTGTCCGCTTTTGAGAGGTGACTGGTATTGGGAAAAATTAATAAATTTAAATTGTATTTACTTTTAAAAAATTATCTTACTTTAAGCTTATCATTAATTCATTAGACGTAAAAAAATATCTTATACCAAATTACGATTTAGATAAATGTCTTTATCGGTAATATATAATAACATTGTCATAGTACATATTGTATTGTATACATAATAAGTTCGTATTTATTGGATAGCTGTCCGTTATTTAGATATATATTTAAACACTTTGGATTACCTAAAAAACCTGTCCGCGTCCGTTATTCAGAGGTGTCCGCTATTTAGAGGAGCATTATCCATTATTTTCAACGGGACTATACCGAGACCGGAAATTTTGTCCATTATTGAGAAGTGTCCGTTAAGAGAGGTTTTACTGTTTCATGAAGTAGAATCCGCCTAATTGGGACACAATGACTGGTGACCTATTTGTCTCCATTGTTCGACTGTATCGATTAACCGAATAACTATAATATAAACCGAAACTATTAAAGTGCATAAATAATAAACATACATCATAGGTAACTCTATTTAAAAAATACATACATACTTAATTCATACTTTATTTAAAAACTATTAGATTCTGAACGAAGTGATGAATGTATTGATTTTACAATGATGTGTTTTTTTTTTTTTTATGTTTGTTTTTGTGTCTGTGTACAGCATAACTAGTCGAAATAATGCTTCAATTTCAAACTTTGGGGGTGGTTTCCGATGTAAAAGTGAATATCCTTGGTGCATTATAGTGGTCAAAAGTTAACATTTTCCAACAGTTTTCAAAAAAATCGAGAAAAACAAAAAAAAAAATGACAGAAAAACGGGAATTTTTACGCAAAACCAGTTTTCGACCAAATCGATATTTTTATATGGTTGTAATTCAAAAACTAATCACTGTAAATACTTGAAAATTTCACCAAATGTTAATGTTAGTGATATCTATATACAGTTTAATTTTCAAACATTTTCGACTTTTTTTGAGTTATTTATAGACCACTGAAATTTTCGATTTTTTTGAGAATTTTTTTTGAAGTGTCGGTAAAAAAATGTTGGACAACCAAAAAAACATGAAAATTTAATACAAGGTTCCTTATGAGTTGTTCTAATTTTAGTTAAAAAAAATTAAAAATCGTTGGTCACCATTTTTTTTTATAAGCGTTTATAGTTCAAATTTTTACGAAATCTGTCAAAAACGCGAATATTTGCAAGTAATTTTGAAGTTGAAAAATCATAAAATTTTTTGCGTTTATAACTAAGGATTAAAAATACAACACTAAGTTAACCATAAGTTTTCCTTCAAGTAGCTATAGAGAAAACTCGAAGCATCATTATAGGAAAAATTATAAGTGCGTTTGAATTTTAAATTTTTATGAAATAGCGTAACGATGACGATTTATCCTAAAATGAATTTAAATATTTGTTATTATTCAAAAAGTATAAGTCGTAGATACATGAAAATTTTACCAGTTATTAAGATTGGCATTTTCTTTACATGATTTAATTTTCAAAATATTTTGACTTTTTTGATATATTTATAGATGACTGAAATTTTCAATTTGTCTGAAAACATTTTTTTGAAATGTCAATTAAATTTTTTTGACTCTCCCTTCCCTCAAGCTGTCCAGACTGGTAAAAATTTTATCTAAATTACGTATTGTATTGTGTTATACAGATTGTATATTTTTTCTATTTTAATGAAAAAAAAAAAAAATCAAAATCAAAATACTTGAAAATTTAATACAAAGTTCCTCATAAGTTATTCTTATAGTGAATAAAAAATTATAAGAATACATAGGCACAATTTTTTTTTATTAGCATTTGAAATTCAATTATTGACAAAAATTCGTCAAAACCATGAATATTTGCGAATTATTTTGTAGTTCAAAATTCATTATATTGTTTGCATTTTTATCTAAGTTTATAAAATTCAACACTAAGTTTTCCATAAGTTTTGCTTCAAATAGCTATAGAGAAAATTTGAAGCGTCATTATAGGAAAAATGTTTTGAGCGTTTGAGTTTAAAATTTTTATGAAATCGCGTAATGATAACGATTTATTCTCAAACCCGGTATATGTATATCTATGATAATATAAGGTATTATGAATTATGATAACTACACTAATTGGTTAACTATGCCTTATGCAAAATGCGTCTTAATTGAAAAATAAAATTTTGTTTCAAAATAGAATATATGACAATATTTAAATATAATATATCCTAGACTGACAAATCATCTCCGTTCAGAATCGTTTTTCGTATACAATGATACCTATCATTATTCATTGCATTCAAATTTAATCCCATCCATTACAGTAACCTACGACTATACAGCAGAGCGATATCCACGCGACTTACCCGCTTTTTTTTTTGTTATTTATTATTATTATTATCAGTAGCAGGTACATTATATTTAGTAATTAGTATTATTATATCGTAAATTAATTAGAGTTGATTGTTTTATTACACATATTAATTATAAATTAATTGATTAACATACTTAATTCCTACTTTGTAAGACTGCAGAAAATCGTTCCTTCTTTTTTGTTATAATTTATTATGACTTTGCTTAATGATACAATCTGCACAAACGTCTAGCGCAGTTGTTAGGACATTTTCGTTTCCATTTTGCATGAAATATACAGTCTTAGCTAATTTATGTACTTTTCTGCTTGTATTATTGTTGTAATTTTAAAGGGTTGAACGTCGTCGTTGTCATAACTTTCTTCATTTTGCAGACTTCTTTCAGCAGTTGCGTTAAGAATACTATAGTAATTCTCATTTTCATTAAAGCACTGTACAGCATCATCAATTATTGTTAAAAATAACTCTTCATTTTCTATGCATTTCGCTATGTCATTTTCAATAGAAACAAAAGGAGAAATAGGTAAATCAATCAATGGTCTGAAATCGTAATGTGCAAAACAATGCTAAATCGTAACAGACGACACTATAGTTGTCTCCAGCTGTCAGAGACAAATTGTATTGCTAGTAGAATGTTTAATTTAGAACTGATACCTATAGCACTCGTAGATTGATTCACTAAATTTTCTTCAATACCCTTCAAAATGTATATCTGTACACTGCAATGAGTTTTTAAATGCTTAATGATCTACATATCGAGTGGTCGAATGAAAGAAGTAGTATTTGAAGGCAGAAACTTAAGTGTGATATTTTTAAATCCATTAAGTAGATATGTGGTGCAGCATTACCAACAATTAATACGATTTGCCTTGATTGTTTTTCAAGATTTTTTTCCCAGTTTTTCAATCATGATGTAGATATTCCTGATGTCATCCATACATTTTTATTTACTAAATAAGAAACAGGTACCTAAGTATGTTATTTTTAAATGTTTGAAACATCTTAGCTTTGCGGCATTCACGATTATTAAGAGCTTTTTTCTATCTGTGCCTGCCATACTACAACAACATAAAACTGTTATACGATCCATAGCTTTTTGGATCCTTTCAAGTGTTTCACGTTTATAGCACAACGAATCATCCGGAGTCGCTTGGTCAGTTTCGTTGGTATCATAAAAATACTTTTAAAAATTTTTTTTAAGAATTTCCGGTAATTAAGCTAGAGACAGACCATTCATCAGCTCCGTCTCCGTTTTTATCAGCATTTGATTTTCTCGCATGAAATCGCTTGAATTTAATATTATTCCAGTCCTTTTAACGACTTTAAAACTTAAAAAAAAAATTATAGTTGGACTTTTGAAACTTAAGTAGACATATACGGTTTAAAATTAAAAATTGTTAACTAATATATGAACTACTGAACTAGTGATTACATCATGATTTAAGATTACGGTAGTTCAAAAAATATAATGTTATAGTTCATAAAATATTTTATTGATTCTGTTCAGTTTGGCCAGTCTTGGTAATATAACGAAAAGTTCTATAAGAAAGTAAAATATAGTAATGGAAAGCCAGATATGGCCAATATGGGTGTAGTCGCAAGGTCTTTACGATTTTGTTTAATACTAAAATACTTGAGCAGTCATTCCTATCGTATATTTTACTGTAAGTATACCTAATATACTTATTAGTTACCTAATATTGTATTTGTTTTTGTATAGATACACGCATATTTAAATAGTTATGATATAATTATAACTATAAAAAACCAACGGTATAGTATGTAGGTGTCGAGTGTACAATATCAATAAAAATTATTGAGTAACTTACTGTAATTATAGTTTGATGTTTGAAATAATTTCAAATTTCAAAAAGCCAAAATATTTTAAAAATAATATCTGGTCTATAAAATTCTAATATATAAGTATTTGGTACACATTTCAGGTCTTTAAAATTATTTATTTTTGAAAACTAGTGTTGCTAAAATATTTCGTTTTTTCTGATTATATTTTGAAAAGTACTGGGAATTTTTTATTTAGGCATCACTGTATAGCTGTGTACTGTTTAGGTATCTCGTGGCTTATACTTGAGCAACTATCATTGGTTTTTCAAAAACTCTAAACTTTATACTTTCAAAAAAATATATTTCTTGTAAAATAAACTAATTAGTCGAATTAAAATATTATACATATATGTCATTTAAAATCAATAACACTATTTAACCCTATTATCTGTATGATGTACCTACTCACTGCAGGTTTGTAAAAAAAATCAATATAATATACTTAAAGGTTTTCATTAAATCTTTTTTATTATACACATTTAACGTTGTTAGTTGTTGGTTATAATAATACGGATATCAATGACATGTCTAAATGCCGTGACTATGACTTCAATACATGCGTTTGTTATTTCAAATAATAGCCTATTTTCTACACACTACACTATATTTTTGTAAGCATAACAAATTTTCGAACATATTATGTAATTAACAAAATAGTCATGGTATTTATAAAAATTACATAAATCGTTTTTATTATAATATTATTGATTCGTGTGTTGGACATTTCTTACATATAATGTATAGGTACTGTAATATTTTTATGTTTCCTTAATTATTTGAAATTTAAAAAACTTCCAAAGGAATAAATATGCACGATATGTATTCACTATACATCTAATATTAAAATATGAAGCATTGTTCACAGGTGGAGACATATTGAACAACGATGGAAGCGGGTCCATAAGCATATATGGTGACACGTTTCCCGACGAAAACCTAAAAGTGAATGGCACAAAGCCGGGATTTGTGGGAATGGCAAATTCTGGTCAGTGTTTCAAAAATATTATATAATAATTAATGATACAAAATATGCATAGAAACTTTAATTATTTGGTGAGAGGGATTAGGGACGTACTCACGAAATAATCTAAAGTAATGTCCACTACATTTTCATGTTACTTTCGTAATTTTCGTCACGTTACCACTTAAATCTACCGATAGGGACATGAAATATTATTCAGGATCGGCGTTACAATCAGATTTTAGCGCACTCGGTATTAGTTGACCAGTCCTTGTTCCTTACATCTCGTTCCATTAACTGATGGATAAATTAAATAATCATCCCCACGTCTGTTATCAAATCACGGTCAGCACAAATTGAAGTAGATTAACCGTTTATTCTTTTGTACAGGTCCAGACACAAACGGATGTCAGTTTTTCATAACGACCAGATCCACACCGAGCCTAAACGGCGAGCACGTAATGTTTGGTATCGTAGTTGAAGGACAGGAAGTCATACATGCCATCGAAAAACAGCTGACTGACCATCTTGGTAGGCCCACCAAAGAGATACGAATATCGAGATGCGGCTTGCTGAACAGACGGCCGCCATTCGTCGTCACCGACCATCCTCGCAAGTGAGACAGATTGGTCTGAATCCTAAAACAATAGCATAATATAGAGCTTATAGCCACAGAAGTTCCTCGTGTTTATGAGTACTTTGTTTTCTTGTACGTTATAATTAACAGTAATACAGCAATACAGGTAAACTTGATGGTTCAGTTGACTCAGCCTATAAAATATTTATATATGTTTCATCAGTGATAGGTATTAACAAAATTCAATTGGTATATTGTATATAATTAAACACAATTTTTCCACTGTAAAAGAGATGGTAAGGAAAATGTAATTCTTACAATTAGATTTTACTGAATTATGAATCAAATGACTCATCTTCTCATAAGACATCACATTGGTATTATAATTTGCAGTGTTGGCTAAGTTACATTTAAAAAGTAATTATGTTACTTAACTCGTTACTTGGAGATAAATTTAATTAAGTTAATTAATTCGTTACTCAAATGTAGTGAGATTAATTTACTTTTCTATTTGAAAAGTAACTTCGTTATTTTCTTGTTACAACAATTTTTTTATTTTTTATTTTGTTGCAATTATAACTCGGCCAGGTAATAATATAATTAGAAGTACCTACATTACCTATAGTAAAAAGTTATAGTTTGAAAATGTACGTTAATACATAAGTGATAAGTCCATAATAATAGTACCTACTACCTAGATGATTATTATATAGGGTAAGACGTAAATAAAATGTATAATTTGTCACTCACTCACAAAATAAACCAACCTATTAAATAAATAACTTAATTAAAACATTTTTTTTTTTACTATTTAGAATGAAATATTATTATTAATTTGTTTTTTTAACGAACTTAACACAATAAAGTATCTTCAAAATTTTTATCGCTCATACGCAATCATTTTTTAGAACAAATTTTTATCCTTTTTTCCGATTCATTTAAAATTGAAAAATACTTATTGATTTAAGCGCACTATTTGTTTTTTTCCCTGATCTACGTGACATTGACATACAAACTTTGGTTTCATCGGAATCAACTTTAGTGATAAGTTTAGTACCTATTAAAGAAACTTGACCTATTATCAAAATTAAAGTTAAGAATATTAGCTTTATTTTACATATTTATAACTAACATGAAAATTTAAATATTGTAAAAAAATCCAACTATTAATAACAGATCGTGAGGTATGTTTTAAGAAAAAAGGTAGGTATATAGGTAATGACCCGTTCCTGGTTTTTTGAACGGAAAAAAAAGGTATATAGGAAGTGAAAATAAAGTTTACATTTTAACGAGTACCTAATAGATAACACACAAATAACTAAAGTGCATAAGTTTTTATTATGTATAAATCAGTGTATATCTCTGACTATCGCATCGGTGATTACTTTATTAAGACATATTTTTCTTGGTCCTTTGAATGTCATGACTCATTAGTCATTATAAACGATTTATACAATTTTCTACTATAATTTTAATCATTGAAATTAGTAGTTTAGCTATTTAAAAATTCGATAAATTTATCAATATGATATTGTTAATTTAGTATTTATAAACATGAATCTGCATCGATCTATAAATCGATACTATTAAGTTTCCTGCGTAACTATGTAGCATACTAGCATTGACTATTAATACCTATTGCAGGTTGTTTAAATGATTTTTTTATTTACATTACAGTTCGACTGTTTGGAAATGGATAATCGCGTCTGCTCTACCGGTTTCGATGTCCACGGCTATTTTGTTACTATTCCAGTGGATGATTGCTCAAATCAACAAAGCGATCATCTAATGGGGCTTCTGTGCACAATACACGGCATACAAATACATAACGTATTCACGTGCATACGTATATCATTTAATATCAACAATCAACATAATATACAATCACAGTCTACTAAATATTGTTCATAGTTTCACACAAAAGTGGGGCGAAAAGTGAACGTTTTCCATTTTTCGTTTAAATTTTACTTATAATACAATTATGAATATTATTGTAATATGAACGATAATTTTCGACTGTATATACCCATACAAAAAACGTTCATGTGTAGAAGACAGCAATAACAAGCAAATTACATTTTTACATATACCATATATACGTATATATTATATATTTGTATGCGTATAGTTTGTGTTCCGTTCGTTTAAAATTCAAATATATTACCACGTAAGAAGTAATATTGTTTTCTGTAATTTATTTTCTTAATACATTTCCACATTATAAATATATTTTGTTTTTTCTTCTACAATTTACAACAAAGCTATAATAATGCGCATATATATACTATTTATTTATAAACAAAAGTTGCTAGTGCTTAAAATCTAGCTACACAAATATGGTGAAAAAATGCTGAATCCATCAATGTGTATTTAATTTACATTACAATATGGATCACATATAATTATGCAACACTCAGCAAAGTACATGTTTATTGAACTCCTATAATCTACCTATAAATCTGATGTCTATACGCATCACCATTTGCGTTTATCTTAAATTTATTGTTAAACAGTATGGAGATTAAATCAACTTTAATGTACCTATCCATATCTCATTGATTAATCAACACATTGACTTGATCGTTTTATACGTGTTTAGATAATATCTATATACCTAGATCATAGACCATAGTTATATGTAGGTAGTAGGTAAGCATTATGCTGGAAATTGTAATGATTTAATTAGTATAACATAATAATATACCAGTAAATAATAATTATAATATACCAGTTTAAAACCGAACATTTGTGTGTAGGTAATGGAATATGTTTTCACTAGGAGCTAGATAGGCAACCAAATGTCTAGGGTGGTGGACTTGGTCGGCCCGAGAAGAAAAATACCGGAGATATATACTATGTATATAAATAGCTGTATGGGGATACAGCGGGCCAACCCCGCTTATCCCTATCCAAAGTTGCTAGATCTGTAACGTCATAACAGGATAGGGATATTCGCATACACACCAGAGAGCTGGGGAAGGGGTATCTCCAAAATGTTATTACTACTCTTATGTGTATATATTTATCTTTCTGTAAATAAACGATGCTGCATGGGGGCTAAGCAATGTGAAAACAGTACAGCCTCCATGTAGTGATTTAACATTAAAAAAAAAGATAGGCAACCAAATCAACATTTATTTCAAGTATCTACGAATAACCATACTAGATTTCCTCATATTTTATTTAAAATTTAATAGGCATGCATTTAACAATTTATTTAATTTACTAATAACATAAGAATAATGTTTCTACTTATATATGTTTAAAATATAAATATATATTTTTTTTAGACTTTTTAAAGTTATTTATCAAATTCTATTTCATTGGATCAACACTTTTTCTAAACATACAAAATGTCATTATTTTTCCTGACTTATTAGCATTAAGTATTTGCATTTTAAATTTTGTTACCAATCTGATGATGTATAATATAATAAATAATCATAATATCAGGAAGAAATTATTTTTTAGCCGATATTGACAGAAAAGAGAAAAACCTGCAGAAGTATAATTGTAACGCTATCTGTCGGTCAAAAAGCGGCTGTAAAGAAGAACAATTAATATAGCTATTCAACATGAAGTCAATTCATTTCCAAGTTCAAAACGAATTTCCACTTGGATATGACTATATGAGCATTTAACTGTTTGAAACTGTACCATATGAGCAGTCTTGTAAAAAATACTTTTGAAAAAGTATTAAGATACTAATAATAGTATTAGATTTATTTTAAAAATACTATTATATTACACGTTCATACAAAACAATACTTTAATTTATAGTAAAATATTCGTGAAAAATAATTAAGCAAATAAATTTGTTGGTATTTAAATTTTGTTAAAAAACAGTTTTTAATAATAACCCAGAATCAAAATGTGGATTAAACAAAATGCGACAAAGAAATGCTAGCTTTAGATAGAGTTGTGCAGTGCGCTATAGAACTAGTTAACCGCAGAATTTAAGTGAGATTTTGGAAAAAGTCAACATAAATTTAATTGAGGACAGAGAATCAATTGTATATATAACTTAATATTTAATAATAATTATCTTTATTGAATTTAAAAATGTACGTACACTTTCAAAATGAGGAGTAGAATGATGTAAATTGTAGTTAATGTTTAAGGTGAAGCAACCATAATCAGTTATATGTTAAGTATGTGTATATATTAGCATTTTATTAAACATTAATAAACGATGGCAGCAGAGGAGTTAATTGTAATTATAAAAATAGTTAACTGTGTTCACACAGATCCTCCTCTGCTGTCGGTTTAAACGGAAAAAAACAAAAATTGTAGTTAATGCATACGGCTATGATATATTGTTTTGGATTCACACTTATGTTATATTATAAAAGTTAAACCATATTTCTATTTGATATTTATAACACAGTAACAATGATCTATCGCACATTCGCACATAAACTAAAATGTAGGAATGGGTAATTGTTGTCTGGGTACCTACTTATAACCTGTAAACTACAGACATAAAATATTGTGAAATGAGTTGAATAATTTAGTAATAGTATTTACTATTTGGTTTATTTCAGGTCAGTATTGAAATTGCAATAAAATCACCCAATCACAGTTATTTATAGCGATAACCATGAAAAGTCTAAGATTGAAATATAGAAGCTGAAATCTAGACATCGACAATAATGAACTTATTAGATTACTAAATGTGTATTATGTTCTGCAAATTAATTCACTAGTATATAATAATTACTTACTACTTACTTCATATTAATTAATGTAATAATAGTATAAATATTTAGAATGTTCCCATGTTCTTTTTTTTTTGGAATCAGAATTAATCATTATTGTAACTATTGACGTTACTTACCCAACACCAATTATTTAAAGTTAAATCTGTAATATTTTTATTGCGATTATTTCAAAGGAAGCTGTACGCATAAAGCGTGAACTAGTTTATTTACAAATTTACAATGAATGTGTGGCGTTCTTTTAAGCAATCTTAGGTTGTAGGTATGTCAACTGCCAAGTACTTAATACACCAGGATTTTTATATAATATTTAAGAAATATTTCATATTTGTCTGAACATATATTTACTTGAAATGCAAAATGGTAAAAAAAAGCACTTATAGGGATCCATCTTAAAATGAAATCAAGCTTAATTAAATTTTATGATTTACAAATTATATAATATATACACTGAAAACTTAATTTAAAATAAACATGATTAATTTAAAAGTTATCACAGGTGTTATTTAATTTAAATGGGTTCTGGTGGATTAATATTATTTTTGTAATTTTCTAAGAGTTTTGTATAGTTTGTTTCAACTTCGCTTAATCGTTTTAGTTCTCTTTCTAATGAAATAATATCACCTAAAGGTTGTAATAAATCAATGCATTCCATTTCCAGTTGATTTATTCTATCTGAAATTGAAAAAAAATACCATATATTTCTTAGCTAGATATAATGTCCCTTATAGGAGACCAGTAAAGGTATAATAGTTATAACACACAGTTAAAATTTAAGTTGATCAATTCGAAATTAATTGACTCAAAAATATCCAAACCATTTTCAATAAAAGTCATACCAATAGATTACTTACAACTTGGAAGACATTTATAGTTAATCTATATTACCCTTATAAAAGGTAGTTCAATTGTTAAAGGGTATTTCACATATGACATTTTTTAAGCTGTTAACGAAGAAAGAACTTTTTTTTGTATATTTAAATGTTAAATAATTCTATATATAAATTTGCTCATTTTTATTATATATTTAATTAAATAATATTACTTATCAGTAAAATAATTAAATTCACCAAAATAACTCTCAACCTCCAACTCGAGCTTTGTTTATAGGAGGATAAACTATATAAATTGTATAATGTTTGATTATAGATTGTATTGAATAATAATTTTAAAAAAAGGCCGATCAAAAAGTTTTCGATTAAAATCGGAAATTAATAATCGAGAAACTCTAGAGTTCCTTTTCTATTATCTTGACTTAGGTAAAATAAGTACCTAAATGCGTGTTAACAAACACATTGCGACGTGACGTGTATAACTTATAGGTAACTTATAAGTATAATGTATGTATATAAATTATAATATATATATATTTTAAAATACATTTTAAATATTAGTAAAAAGCATTTACGTAACCAGGTTAACTATTGTTCTAACTTATAATAGTGGTTTTTATGTGCCCACCGTTTACCACCTGTCATTTTCCACAACTATTTGCAGTAAATTCTCACCATTAACGGTACAACAGTTTTCGGCAAGTTGGTCCAGATTAGCGCTAATTGAATTGAGCATCATGTGCAACTCGTGGATTCCATCTCTGCTATCGCTTTCCTATATAACAAAATCGAATTCGAAATGTTAAGCGATTTATTAATAATTATGAGTTTATGACTATTATTTTGTTTGGAAATGAGAAAAATAAAACTGTTTCTGTAATTACGCGATAAAACACATCGTTGCCTTAATATGTTTCCATAAATAGAAACTTTTATAACGTTCACGCAGATCAATAATATACAATTCTTTTTCGTATCCAATTCCCGAACAAACGTCACGCCTAAACACATCAGAAATTCGAGCAAGTGATCGGAAAATTGTCTCTTTATCCTTTATAGGTCTTATGGGAGCTGGGAAGCGCTTACAAACAGATTATATTTTAAGTTTTACCTGGGCAACTACTACGGGGCAGCTTTCATCTTTTTGCATGCTATCCGCCGTCGCCATTCCGACGATTTATTAACGTTTTGAGTTCACTGATTTTTCCATTGACAAAATAATTTTTCTTCGAGCGTGGTGGACATACGTAACGAAAAATGAATTAAAATGGCGATGTTAGTGGTGAATACGACGCAGTGTCGAGATACCTCATACCGCGACGAGGCTGCGATTCGTTACCACGGTATTTATGAGTTACCGCGGTCGGATAAAAGACAAATTGCTCATCAGTGATGTCGTGGTCGTGAAAAATACGTTTTTATTCATGACGATCAAAGACGTCACTTTCCTAAAAACAACAGTGACCTGAAAACATAAAACAAAATTGAAAGATTTATTACGTGTAACTGAGTAGGAATATAAACGAATTATTTGCAACCATTGTATTACTGATAAAATTCATCAAAAAAATTTAGTCTGGTGAGGGTACTACGTAACTGACGGTGAAAACGCACTTTGGGCAATAACATTTTTTCGCATAACGGCAAAAGAGAGTTCTAGCGAATATTCTTTACAGTGACGATCTATTATATAAGCGCTTTCACAGCCAAAAAAACTGTATTTACCTTCACCGTCTATCCCGAAGTCCGAATCCGAAAAAGAACGATTTTGTTTTGAACCTCTTGGTTTTTTGGCTGTTTGTAAACTTCAGTAAAATTAATCTTTTCCAAAAAAATCGATTTGAAAAATGCGGCAAAAATAAATTTAACACTATATACCTACTACAATCTGCGACACCCGATAAGATACATTACATGAACAAACTGTGGCAATTTATTGTATATACCTTCTGGCTTCAATATAGGTACTATATAATATACGATATTGAAATATCGAAACGATAACGATACGATACGATATAACCTATTCGTTTAATGTTTATCGTTTAATTAGGTTTAATACGTGTTATAACAGCTTATAGGTACGTATTTTATCGGTGGCGTCATAGGCGCTCGCAAACATTTTTCTAGAGGGGGGGGGGGGGCAATGTTAGGATTTGAGGATAAATATTATAATTTTACTAGGTGTTTTAAAATAATAACCTTTTTTATTATACTCGTATACATATAGTAATTTATCTTAAAACATTAAATTAAAAATAATATTCTGAAAAAGCCAAGGGGGCAAATGCCCCAGTTTGCCCCCCCCCCACTGAGGGCGCATATGGGTGGCGTAACTTCATGATGGATAGTGTCTGTAGTTTGGGCGTATTATTAAATGTTTATGGCGTTCATATTATAATATATTCAATATAAGTATTTAGAGACTCTTACAGTATTGTACCTAAAAATAAAGAAAAAACCAATTTTAAAATTGAAAATATTATTATTATTAAAAACTAATTTAAGAGATCGAAGAGATCGAATAATCAAAAATGAAAATAAAAATAAAAATAAAAATTTAAAAAATTATTATTTACTCTAATTGATTTGATATTTTGTCGTTTATTCTTAAAACATAATTTTTCAAAAATTCAGATACCATGAAATTCGTCAATCTTCTTTCATTTGTAGCTGTACATTAAAACGTCGCACTGTCATTTTTCGGAATCAAAAACTTGTTCGTTTAAATTTAAAACTACTTGGTTTTGAGTGGTTTTAGAGCTAAGACACCTATTGGCTAGGTATTATCAAAAAAGAATACAACAATATTTTGTAGGGCATCTCATCGGGGGTTTATAAAATATTTAGTTTAAAACACATTGACGGACAGTCACGAAAAAGTACTACTATAGCAGTATTTTTGATTGGTGATGACAGTGGACACTTTTAAATAATACTGCTATAGCAGTACTGTAATAACGCAAAAATAAAAGAAAAGAATTTAAAATAATATGAATAAAATTCCAAAATAAATAATAATATAACTAAAATATTTAAGTTGATGGTTAAGCCAATGGTTATATATTACTAGTAGAAGATATGAGGATATTAGAAATAATAATGGTGTTTGGTTGATTTATTGAGTTACACTAAAGTATCTGTATTGTTCTCTACTCTTATAAGAGCTGGATAATAAGCTACCAGATATAAATATTAAAATTGCGCTATTACCTTCCTCCTGATCGTCGGAGGGTTCTCGAGGTCGTGATTCGAGAACGATCAAGTACACCGTAGTAATAAAATATTAATTATTAAATTATAAAAATCTAATAAATACAATATAATATATGAAGTTATATAAATATATGAATATTGATGCGCATGCACCTTACCTTATTCGCAGCTGTCTTTGATATGCAGTTTACGTAATAAAATAAATAAAGGTTTTTTTTTATTAAACACTCAGGCTAAAGAAAAACAACACTGTTAAATTTCGATTTTAAAAAAGAAACGGTCCAGCTGTCGCTCGCAATGTCTGGTGTTGAAAAGTTTTTAGGTGCTCCTGCACTCTTGAAGTTGTTTTAGTTTTGGATGGTACTCATGCACTTGAGAGTGGTGCTCATGCACTGATGGAAGGAGACGACGTGGTCCAGCCAGCCAGGGTTGTAGGTGGCTCCACCAAAGGCCTCTGCGTTTCCAAACACTTAGTATTGTCTTTGGCAACGGAGATCCTCATTGGACCATCCCCTGCTCTGGTGGCATACGAAATAGCTCACACGTGTTGTGCCAGATAGTCACAACTACGTATAAGTCCCCATGTGATTAAATAATACAAATCGTTCCTTTCATCAGTGGACAATGGTGTTTTTTTTTTGTTGGATTTTAACTGTTATCTGCGTGCGACAACTTGACTGTTATTTATTTTATTGAATATTTAAACAACATACAATCATGATGTGTAAGCATATCATTACAGTACTGTAAAAACATATAAAACGATACACTCGATACAGCCATTTAAAAAATCAAAAATAAACGTATTTTATAAAATATGTAATATCGAACAGTATAATCAACATAATGAAAATCCCCGATGAGATGCCCTTGTAAACATTATAAGCTTTCAGTTCGATAATAGGTGTTTTGACTCGAAAATTATTGTAGAGTGATTGATTTACAATCTAACTCTAAGTGTGCCATAATATTATATTGGGACATATCATTTTGTTAGGTATGTATTAATACGATTACCGAATTGGTCCACTATTATATATAGTATTGTCTGTAGTTGTGTTTATCAAATGTGCGTTCGATACCCGTATTTGGCATTCCTAGATTTCAATTTATTAATAGACGTCTTATCGTCTATCTTGTATTATTGATGAATATTTATAAAATTTCGGAATTTAATTTTTGTTATACGATCGTTAACTTTACTATATTATGGAGTACCATATAATATACGATTAGGATTTAACCGGCTTGGGACAATTATATAACACACCATAATATTTAAAAATAAAAATCAAGGGGGCCAGTCCGGGGTCACTGACATTTCTTAGGGGGCCAGCCCCCCTAAGGCCCCCCCTTTGGCGACGTGCCTGGATAATTATTAATTTTAATATTTTACTACGAAACCATTGAAGAGCATTTATTCATAATATAATAATATCATTGGTTATTGATAGTATATTGTATAATATAAAATTTGTATTTTGCGTTGTCGCATTATTTCTTTTTTATATATTTTTTTAACCTTTCTTCTGCACTGTTAATATGTATATCATATAAATATATATATTATATATGTATCAACTTGAATATTTTATAGAGCATCTATACAATTATATAGTGATGGATGGTGTTTATAAAAATAAAAAAAATATGTGTTAAATTTTGAGTGGAAAGACAATTTACACTTGTAAAGTTGTAAGTAGGTACTCGTACTATTGGTACTAACTATTAACTTACTAGTATTATCAAAAGTTTAGATTACTTACATTTGGATATACCTTACCAATTTGTATGCAAGACGCAACATAACATACCTAATTAATTAAAAGAATACGTAGGTACATACTCCATAGCTACACATAATAGTTGGTATATATGATTTAGAAACTAGGTAGGTTTATAATTGTATTGTATGTTTAGAAGGTATATCAAATTATAGAATAAATTTCCGTACACTGAACGAAAAAATACTATACGAAATACGAATCAACAAATATATTTTATTTATTATTAACCAATTTTTTATAATTTCAATCAAATTATTATTTATTCAATGATATTTTGATTAAATTAATTAAAATGTATGGAACCAAGAATTTCAAATTTATTAAATCAATAATGTTTACTATAAGTGTGTATACCTACAAACAGTACAAACATTAAATTGCACTGGCTGACACTCTGACTTTTAGATTCTGAGTGGAGCGATGAATGTATTGATTTTACCATGATGTGTGATTTTTTTGATTTTTTTTTTTTTTTTTGTGTCGGTCATCACGTTTTGGGGCAGTAAAAATGCTTCGATTTTTGACTTCAGTACCTCGTTCGATCAGAAAGTGAATCTAGTTGGTACTTTGGGGTGTCAAAAGTAAAAAAATCTTAATACTTTTCTAAATAATTGAGAAAAACAAACTAAAAATTAAGGGAAAAACGTGAAATTTTACGCACACTCATTTTTCGACAAAATCGATTTTGGTTTTTGATGTAACTTTCAAACAAATGAACATAGATACATGAAATTTTCACCTAATGTTTATATAAGTATATTCTATCCACCATGCAATTTTCAAAAAATTTCGACTTAAGTTGAACTATTCATAGGCATTTCAAATTTTCGATCATTATTAGTTTTTTTTAAATTAATATCGATAAAAATTTATTTGTTAGGCAGAAAAGCTTGAAAATTTAATACAAGGCTCTTAACATATTGTTACAATAGCTGTTGAAAAATAAAATAAATTCAGTCACAATTTTTTTTTTATAAGCATTCAAATTTTGAATTTTGACAAAATACGTAAAAATCACGAAAATTCACAAATTATTTTAAGCTAGAAATTCATAAAAAATTTTCTTTTTAAATCTAAGATTTAAAAATTTAATACAAGATTCCTTACAAGTTTTTCAATCTTTATCACAAATAAAAATTCCACCTGAAATTCAAATTAAATTTTTATGAGCATTTAAAATTTAAATTTTTACAACATTGGATTTTCACTTTTAGCGATTTCCTTATTTTGGTGTAACTCTAAAACAAATTACCACAGATACTTGAAATTTTGACTGAATGTTTATATAGGCGTGTTATATATTTGATAAAATTTTCAAAATATTTAGATTTGTTTTGAGCTGTTTACTGACATTTTAATTTTTCAACTTTATTAGTTTTTTTTTCTATAAATATCGATAAAAATTTATTTGTTCGGTAGAAAAGCTTGAAAATTTAATACAAGGCTTCTAACACATTGTAACAATAGAAATTAAAAAATATTAAAAATTCGTAGGCACAATTTTTTTTTATAAGCATTTAAAGTTCAAATTTTGACTAAATACGTAAAAATTACGGCAATGTTCAAATTATCTTAGATAGAAATTCATAAAAGTTTTCCTTTTTAATTCTAAGATTTGAAAATTTAATACAAGGCTCCTAACATATTTTTTTTTACAATAGAAGTTGAAAAATAAAAGAAATATATAGTCACAATTTTTTTTTTATAAGCATTCAAAGTTTGAATTTTTACAACATATTATGTAAAAATCACGAAAATTCGTAAATTATTTTATGCTAGAAATTCATAAAAAATTTTCCTTTTATATCTAAGATTTGAAAATTTAATACAAGGCTCATTATAAATTCTTACAATAGCAATTGAAAAATAAAAGAAATATATAGTCACAATTTTTTTTTATAAGCATTCAAAGTTTGAATTTTGACAACATATGTAAAAATCACGAAAATTCGCAAATTATTTCAAACTAGAAATTCATAAAAATTTTCTTTTTAAAACTAAGATTTGAAAATTTTTAATAATCTATAATACTCGTATATCCTAGACAGATAAACCAACTTCGCTCAGAATCGTTTTTTGTATACAATGATATAATATCATTGGATTCAAATTTAATTCCATCCATTACAGTAACCCACTTGTAACCTACTGTACAGCAGAGCGACATATACGACTTACCCGCTTATTTTTTTAATTTTAAATTTAAGAGGACGTTATACCCGCATGTGTTGTCTCCGTCTTACAAGTGCATAACATAGCAATTTCATATAGCCCAGGGCCTCACAGGGCATGTATGTTTTCAAAGCTATATATGGAAAAGGGGCAGAGCGCAATCCTAGATGACCCAGAGCACACTGTTATTGCATGTCCTTTCTGGAGTGAAACCTACTTAATGTTATTAAGATTCATCGAACAAAATCTTTGACGCTTGTCCTGAGATTGGGAAGTCAAAAAAACTCAATTCAAAGATTAAAGAGATGAAAGCTGTGATGAGGTGCCCTGCACTAGAAGAACACTGACGATGTATTGTGCTCCAGATGCCTTATAGGTACCTAACCAATCCAACTAATAAATTATCGAAATTTTTAGATTCATATAAATCCTTGTCAACTAGTTTCATTTGATTGACTAACATTTATTATTACTTTTTTTCAGATTACACTATTTTTTTTTATAGCATGTAGCATATTATCATTATGTTCATTTTAATAAATCGTGTACTTTCTCTATTATTTCTTTTGTTATTGAACTTGGACATTTCAAAGATATTGATATTATGTTTTACGTTGGTTAATAGGAGAGATTATAAGAATGGTTTGGACTTTATAATAATAACTATTTTTGTCAGCGTTCACATCCAATGCATTTAAAGAATTCCTAACCCAAACAAAGGTTAGATTTAATGCAAGTGGCAACAGAAACATCTAGGGCAAATAGACAAGTCGAAAGGTTGAATCGTCGTATAACTGCAATACTAGCAAAAAAGACTGTGACATTAAATATATCGGACTAAGTACTTGGTGAGGTTGAGTATGCCTTGAATAATATGTCAAGTGCTTCGGCGGGCGAAGCCCCGTCTAAATTATTATTTGGAGTGCATTAAGGGTGCACAGTGGAGAATAGTTTTAAAAGGTTATTGTTGGAAATAGGCGAAGAAAAGAGTTTGGAACAAATGAGGAGAGGCTGAAGATAAAATCTTAAAGAGTCAATCATATAATAAAAAATACTATGATAGAAAATATAAAAACCTACATTGTATAAAAAAGGAGATTTTGTTACGATAAAGAACACAGATGTAAATGTGGGAGTTAATAAAACATTAACAGCCAGATTTAAGGGTCCATATTATGTGATGTATAAAATCGTATCAAATAATAGATTTATAGTGAAAGACATTGAGGGGTTTCAACACACTCAAATACCATATGAAGGGGCAATGAGTTCAGATAATTTAAGAAATTGGAGTAGGACTGTAAAGGAATAATTATTGCTATGAAATATTAAAATGTACTGACATTTTGTGTTACTAGATGTTGTATATAATGTATAATTTATATAATATACATAAATTAATAAATAATATTGTTTATATTCTGTGTTGATATATTATTGGTGATTATGTATTGATTTGTATTATGTAGTCAATTATTATTTGTGTATTAATCTCTGAGTCTAGGATAGGTCATGGCTAAATAGAATGGCAGTCAGCAAGATAATCAAAATGCTCTATGAATACGCAGTTTACTCCAGATCACGTCACGTTCCCGCCGTTTTCAAGTAAGCCATTATTACGATTATGTTATGTTATATTTTATGCCATGAATTCATTTTTTTTACCATGATTTACTCCGCATTACATCACTGTATATGCGACGTTTATCTTGCTGACATGCCTGTCCATTAAGCCATGGGATAGGTCAGAACGGGCGGCGAGCTGCTGTGATAGTATTATTATCATTATTATTATTATTATTGCTATTATCACTATTATTATTATTATTATTATGATTTATCATTAGTTTTGTTATTATATAATATATTATTTTGGAGGTTATGTTCAACTTTTGTTTTATGTCTGAAGTAGCGAGAATGTGCGCGCACCAGACACACACGTTTCTGTCTTATTAATATTATGTTTTGTATGAGTATGTTATTAAACGAAAGTTAGTCCCGAAAGTCTTTGGTATTTCTTACAAAATTAATGTTATTTGATTTTGTATTAAGTTTCAAAATAAACAAAAACATTTTTTAATTATTTTAAGACAATAATTAGATAAATCGATATGTCATTCCCTCAAACATATTATTCTCTTTATTTTTTGTAATGGGTAATTTTACTCACTGAAGATTACTTAAAAACATAAAAAAATGATTCTACGTTTTGTCTATGTTGAGCGTGGGCCAGAGAGAAAAAAATGGTGAGCAGACATTCTCATATATAAAATCGTTGTCATTTCTAATTTCAACCCTTAAATGTTTAATCTAACAAAATAAAAGATTTAACTTTATACATTTTAATACCTATAAAATAAATAATATTTTCATGAAATTACGCTAAAATTATCTATTCCTAACTAATCCTGTATAATATTTATATTTATTGTTATCAGAAATTTAAATAATGGCAAACTTTCATATTGTCTTGCTGGTATTCTGTCTGGTCAGTTTTGACACATTATAGCTAAATATTAACACGGTTCTTACTGGGACAACGAGAACTACTTTTGTGGATCAAGGATGACAAATAAACTACAAGCGATTTCCAATGGAAAATACAATGAGATACCTTGTGAGTTTCTAGCAATTCATTTTTAAATACTTAAAATTCTTCAATCATAGTCATATTGTTTACGCTTGTTATGAGGATGGGAAGTCTGACATTGTTGCACATACATTAGATAATAATATTATTATAAGTGCACTCTGGGCCATATTATCTTGACTAATGAATATAGCCCCAATACTTTAGTGCAGTAAAAGTTTGTAGTAGCTTCTGATATCACTAACATCGAAATATTGACATACACAATTTTTTTTCACAGCTGGCGAGGACCATCTTTTGTCGAGATAATCTATTGAGCACCGGAGACAATTGGGAATACCGCTGATCGTGGAGGAATGCTGTACAACACCCAGCACTAGATGAACATTGAAAATGTATTGTGTATCAGATGTCCGATAGGTATCTAACCAATGCAATCAAATAAATTATCGATTATTGTTTAAATCAATACCAATCCGCGTCAACTAGTTTCATTGGACTCATTAAAATGTAAGAGGTTTTTGATTTCGTATCAGATCATTTTTAACATTATTTTTTTACCATTTGATTATATGCATTGTACTCGTATATTAATTGGTTGTAACTAAAAAGGTTTTAATGTTTAGACTGGTGGAATTAAACCACACAGTCCAAATCTTCCAAAATTTCTTGTATCTGCTATTGATTCAAAATTGTACAGATTAAGGTTATATATCCCACAAGATTTCCAACGATGTCCAAATGAAAATAGCCGAAATCATCTATTGCAGGATGTTAGTCGTTGGAAAGCAACGGAACTGAGACAATGCATTTTATACACCGGTATGGCAGTTTTTCATAATGTTTTAGAGAAAAAAGTTTACGGCCATTTTATAGTCTTGTGTGTTGCTATAATAATTATGACGACAGATAATATATCTGAAGAATATATTTTATTTGCAAACAAATTACTAATTTATGGAAATTCGATAAAAAAAAAAAAAAAAAAAAATATGAATTTACCTCTGAACAATACAAATTCTATCGTTCTACTCGGTAAATATTATTCCTTATTTATCCTTAATGCAATTCCAAATTGGAACAATTGTAACAATATTAAGTCAATAAATTATGCATATTGATGTGTATTATTACGTATTTTAAATACTTATATATAATAGAAATAAGTTAACCAACATCATAACTAAATTCATAGCATTATATTGGTTTTAGGTCTTGGTTTGTTGTATTATTCTTGGACATACAGGAGATTCAACAAGTGCCATTAGAATGGTTGTCTTTGCTTGGGAACAATGGTAATGGAAAGTGTTGGTTTCCTTTTACCAAGCATGACCAAACCAAAATATTTTTTAGTCCTACACAAATAACAAAAATGATTATTGAATGTTCTATGGAGATGGTATACTCTACAACATACAAAAAGTTAAAGGGCCTTTTAGTGAGTTATTCCATTGTTGCTATTTCTAATTATTATTTATTTATTTTTATTCATTGATATTAAGTTACTCACATAATTAAATTTTTTTTTTAGCCAATGAAATACAAGCTAGGAGAGTAGCGAAAGCTTGGTCACGTTCAGAAGATAATGATGACATAGGAAGTGAACAGTTGCAGGCTGGTTGTTCCAGAAGGAAAATAACTGCCATAAGCAGTTGGGCATCCAGTACAATGTAGATTGTCTACTACTACGCCATTTAAAATAAACAATAGGTATAGTACCTACCAGGTAAATAATAATTTTTCTCGTGTTAGTCAAACAAAAATATTGTTTTACATATTATGTAATATTTTACACATAACATACAAAAACCGTTAGGACTGCAATCAGAAAATAAATTATATTTAATTGAATGATGTTTTTTAAACTAAAATAATAAGTGTATGCTCAGTTACATGAAAAATTGATTAATTTATTGGTACAATAAAGTTTAATGAACCATTTAAAGGCCATTAAATCATGTTTAAAGAACCAAATTACTCTTATAACTCTCACTATTATTTCAATAAATGTTAAGTTACTGTTATTTTTTCATGCGGACAGGCATAAGTATTTGTAGAGTTAAATTTAATTAATTTCCCTGCATCAAAACTTTATTATTTCTACTAATCTATTAAACGAGTTTGTTAAATTAAACTAGTTCTCTGACAATAATGACTGTGGTTTGGAACAAAACACAAATAAGAATTTATTTGATTTTATAACATCAGCAACTTCCGATAATTTTTTGGAATATAGTTTTATTACTGGTGATACTGAAAACATTTCTGTACTAGGTACCTCTTGTAAAATATGTGGTCAATCAATTTACTTCAAAAGATAAAAGATTTCGATATAATATATTTAGATCACTTTTCAAAGTATTTGTTTTATATTTTTGTATTTTTAAACATATTTTATTTTTTAACTGGATTTGAAAATGTCCCAATTCAGTTTTTTAATTTTAATACATTATTAGCACTTAAAAAATATTTGTAGTTATGAACTATTTTTACTTCAAATTATTACTCAATTAGCTAAAAGCTAATTTTACTATATATCATTATGATACATTTTGGTACTTGGTAAACTAAAATTAAAATAGTTATTTTTAATTATATCATCTGTTAATAGAAATAGCATCTTAGTGTTGGTGAAAAATTAAAAAAGCAAAGAGAAAATTAAAAACAACTGAAATTGAAATTGCCAAAAATATATTATTATGAACTTTGCATAAAACATAATGTTAAATTATGCTATAAAATCAGACAATGAATGCAAAAACATTTACAGCATAAAGATTTGATTTACTAAAAATCAAAATCACAATAATAATAAATAGGACACGGATTCTGTAACATTTACTATTATTTATTGTTTTTTTTTGTTTTAAATTTGTTGTCAGTTAATAATTTTTACACTGTAATAATTGTATAAATATTTGTTGTTGTGCAAGAATTGTAATTCATGTTACATACTATTTATATGAAATTTTTTTCTTTTTCAAATTTATCCGATATACATAATACTATGTTTCGACTTAAAACGTATGTGTAGTCTTGAAGGGAAATAGGGAATATTGATTTGATTACCCATTGATTATTTTGTTTGATGAGGCATATCAATCTCAACATTGTGCCTATACAATATAAGTATGAATATACATGGTATTATCAGATAGCTATAATAACACTGTAATAAACTATAATATGAATAAAAAGTATACTTTGCTAAATTTAGTCTAAAAAGTGTACTAGTATATATTTACTGCAACTACATCCAAGCCCCAAGAAATAAAAATGTAACATTATAAAAATAATTTGATACATCTATATTCAAATGTTTTATCTGACATTTTATTAATTGATAACAATGATTAACGTCTTAACGACGACGAAGTGGGTAATTTTACGGTTACGATTCATATTTTGTTAATATAGCGGTTAGCTTAGAGAAAACAAAAACAACTGTAGCTCAGTGTGACCGTATGTAAAATAAATCAGTAAATTGTATTTAGCTCCAATCGCGGTTTTCAAGCGTCCATTATGGTTTCACATATTCTAAGATAGCATTTGTGAACCTGTTGTTAAAAACACGTTTTCGAGTCACCTTCATTCTTTCGCTCAAGTCTTAGTAATTTTTTACAAATTATACAAATACAATAATTGGAATTGATAATTTATTCCACAATATTCCGTAAGTACCGTTTGCCCTATCTATACTCCGCGTTAGACGGCGTATTTTACTATTGAGGAACATATAGTTCATATACATTAATAATACAATCATGCATCTACTATTTGAAAGAGAATTGCTCGTAAATTGTTGACGTGTAGACAATTCTTTAAAATTACTTGCTATGGAAATAAATAATCATAATATCAAACATCGTGGTTTAATATCGCATCTATGAGTAGAATAAATTAATGCACAATTTAAGGTAGAAGTTATATAGTAAGAAATATAAACTTTTTCTTTTTATATAATTTTATAATGGTCAACAATCTCATAAACGTTATAGTACTAGATTACAACTTGTGTCGCGAAGAAGTGACCGGCTGGCAGTTTATGCAGTATATGAGGGTATATCTTCAGATATGAAAAAAATCTCTTTTAAGAGTGTGACTAACATACTTCTTTCTTTCAATACTGGTTTGATTTTGTATGTTAGTTGAAGCACAATAGTTTTAAAAAAATCTTACGATAAAAAAGTTATTTAATATACAATTAAAAAAATATGTGGTAGTTTCAGTTTTGAATAAAACAAAGTTTAACTGTAGATAACAAAAAAAAAAAATAAAATAAAACGTTAGATCCATCCTATAAGAGAGATTTTAATAACTTGAGATATACTATTCTGTGACACAAGCAAGTCATTTCTTGGAGAAACGCAAAGGTTTCTATATTAAGCAAATGTAAAAGCCATGTTGTGTTTATTAAAAAAAAAAAAAAACTTTTATTATTTATAAGATTAGAATATTATATTTAATTTCAATATAGTACTGTTTTTAATCATTTTTTATGGTTAAACTCTAATTTAAAATGCTACCAATATCTATAATAGTAATTTATTAACAGCAAATTAAATCAAAAATTTTATTAACATTATCTGATATTCTAAACTATTCATGTACACCTGCAGTATTTGTTAATCATAAGACATAGCAAACATTTTAGTTTACAAAAACAGCATAAATGGATACATAAAGGTAAAAACTGTTATTCACTGGTAATTTATTAACATTAGTATAAAATACTTATACTTCCAACAATGTTAGTAACAATATCCACCAAATCAAATATATTTAAAATTATTGCATGCTCTTCAGATAATATTTTGATTATTAACCAAGCTGATTAAATGGTATAAAAACAATCATTTCTAATTTAAAACCCTCAAATGTATAATCCAATAAAATAACTATAAATCAGAGTTAGTAGTGAGAATGATATATTAAAATCACCAATCCTTAACTAATTATGTACAACACTTCACATTTATATTGTTTTGTTATCAGATTTTCAATAATGGAAAACTTTCATATTTTCTTACTGGTACTCTGTCTGGTCGGATTATCATGTCCTCAAAAATACGATCCTTACTGGGACAACAAGTACTATTTTTGTGGGTCGAGTTTGACTGATGAAATGCAGATCATTTGCAAAGGAAGATATAATGAGCTACCTGGTGAGTATTTAGGAAGCTATTTTTAAATACCTACTTAAAGTTCTTAAGATTCATCGACCAAAATTCTTTAACGCTTGTCCTGAGATTGGGAAGTCAAAAACAGATGACTCGATGTAATATGTCGTAAAATTATTATAATTGCACTTTGGACAATATTTTCTTGGATAATGAATATTGCGCCAATATACATTTGTTATAGCATTATACATCTCAGACAGTAATATTGACATGCACATTTATTGTTTGTAGTTGACGAGGAGCAGTTATCTATTGAGAATCGGAGACAATTAGGATTGCCACTAATCGTCGATGAATGCTGTGAGGTGCCCTGCACTAGAAGAACACTGACGATGTATTGTGCTCCAGATGCCTTATAGGTACCTAACCAATCCAACTAATAAATTATCGAAATTTTTAGATTCATATAAATCCTTGTCAACTAGTTTCATTTGATTGACTAACATTTATTATTACTTTTTTTCAGATTACACTATTTTTTTTTTATAGCATGTAGCATATTATCATTATGTTCATTTTAATAAATCGTGTACTTTCTCTATTATTTCTTTTGTTATTGAACTTGGACATTTCAAAGATATTGATATTATGTTTTACGTTGGTTAATAGGAGAGATTATAAGAATGGTTTGGACTTTATAATAATAACTATTTTTGTCAGCGTTCACATCCAATGCATTTAAAGAATTCCTAACCCAAACAAAGGTTAGATTTAATGCAAGTGGCAACAGAAACATCTAGGGCAAATAGACAAGTCGAAAGGTTGAATCGTCGTATAACTGCAATACTAGCAAAAAAGACTGTGACATTAAATATATCGGACTAAGTACTTGGTGAGGTTGAGTATGCCTTGAATAATATGTCAAGTGCTTCGGCGGGCGAAGCCCCGTCTAAATTATTATTTGGAGTGCATTAAGGGTGCACAGTGGAGAATAGTTTTAAAAGGTTATTGTTGGAAATAGGCGAAGAAAAGAGTTTGGAACAAATGAGGAGAGGCTGAAGATAAAATCTTAAAGAGTCAATCATATAATAAAAAATACTATGATAGAAAATATAAAAACCTACATTGTATAAAAAAGGAGATTTTGTTACGATAAAGAACACAGATGTAAATGTGGGAGTTAATAAAACATTAACAGCCAGATTTAAGGGTCCATATTATGTGATGTATAAAATCGTATCAAATAATAGATTTATAGTGAAAGACATTGAGGGGTTTCAACACACTCAAATACCATATGAAGGGGCAATGAGTTCAGATAATATAAGAAATTGGAGTAGGACTGTAAAGGAATAATTATTGCTATGAAATATTAAAATGTACTGACATTTTGTGTTACTAGATGTTGTATATAATGTATAATTTATATAATATACATAAATTAATAAATAATATTGTTTATATTCTGTGTTGATATATTATTGGTGATTATGTATTAATTTGTATTATGTAGTCAATTATTATTTGTGTATTAATCTCTGAGTCTAGGATAGGTCATGGCTAAATAGAATGGCAGTCAGCAAGATAATCAAAATGCTCTATGAATACGCAGTTTACTCCAGATCACGTCACGTTCCCGCCGTTTTCAAGTAAGCCATTATTACGATTATGTTATGTTATATTTTATGCCATGAATTCTTTTTTTTTTCCCATAATTTACTCCGCATTACATCACTGTATATGCGACGTTTATCTTGCTGACATGCCTGTCCATTAAGCCATGGGATAGGTCAGAACGGGCGGCGAGCTGCTGTGATAGTATTATTATCATTATTATTATTATTATTGCTATTATCACTATTATTATTATTATTATTATGATTTATCATTAGTTTTGTTATTATATAATATATTATTTTGGAGGTTATGTTCAACTTTTGTTTTATGTCTGAAGTAGCGAGAATGTGCGCGCACCAGACACACACGTTTCTGTCTTATTAATATTATGTTTTGTATGAGTATGTTATTAAACGAAAGTTAGTCCCGAAAGTCTTTGGTATTTCTTACAAAATTAATGTTATTTGATTTTGTATTAAGTTTCAAAATAAACAAAAACATTTTTTAATTATTTTAAGACAATAATTAGATAAATCGATATGTCATTCCCTCAAACATATTATTCTCTTTATTTTTTGTAATGGGTAATTTTACTCACTGAAGATTACTTAAAAACATAAAAAAATGATTCTACGTTTTGTCTATGTTGAGCGTGGGCCAGAGAGAAAAAAATGGTGAGCAGACATTCTCATATATAAAATCGTTGTCATTTCTAATTTCAACCCTTAAATGTTTAATCTAACAAAATAAAAGATTTAACTTTATACATTTTAATACCTATAAAATAAATAATATCTTCATGAAATTACGCTAAAATTATCTATTCCTAACTAATCCTGTATAATATTTATATTTATTGTTATCAGAAATTTAAATAATGGCAAACTTTCATATTGTCTTGCTGGTATTCTGTCTGGTCAGTTTTGACACATTATAGCTAAATATTAACACGGTTCTTACTGGGACAACGAGAACTACTTTTGTGGATCAAGGATGACAAATAAACTACAAGCGATTTCCAATGGAAAATACAATGAGATACCTTGTGAGTTTCTAGCAATTCATTTTTAAATACTTAAAATTCTTCAATCATAGTCATATTGTTTACGCTTGTTATGAGGATGGGAAGTCTGACATTGTTGCACATACATTAGATAATAATATTATTATAAGTGCACTCTGGGCCATATTATCTTGACTAATGAATATAGCCCCAATACTTTAGTGCAGTAAAAGTTTGTAGTAGCTTCTGATATCACTAACATCGAAATATTGACATACACAATTTTTTTTCACAGCTGGCGAGGACCATCTTTTGTCGAGATAATCTATTGAGCACCGGAGACAATTGGGAATACCGCTGATCGTGGAGGAATGCTGTACAACACCCAGCACTAGATGAACATTGAAAATGTATTGTGTATCAGATGTCCGATAGGTATCTAACCAATGCAATCAAATAAATTATCGATTTTTGTTTAAATCAATACCAATCCGCGTCAACTAGTTTCATTGGACTCATTAAAATGTAAGAGGTTTTTGATTTCGTATCAGATCATTTTTAACATTTTTTTTTTACCATTTGATTATATGCATTGTACTCGTATATTAATTGGTTGTAACTAAAAAGGTTTTAATGTTTAGACTGGTGGAATTAAACCACACAGTCCAAATCTTCCAAAATTTCTTGTATCTGCTATTGATTCAAAATTGAACAGATTAAGGTTATATATCCCACAAGATTTCCAACGATGTCCAAATGAAAATAGCCGAAATCATCTATTGCAGGATGTTAGTCGTTGGAAAGCAACGGAACTGAGACAATGCATTTTATACACCGGTATGGCAGTTTTTCATAATGTTTTAGAGAAAAAAGTTTACGGCCATTTTATAGTCTTGTGTGTTGCTATAATAATTATGACGACAGATAATATATCTGAAGAATATATTTTATTTGCAAACAAATTACTAATTTATGGAAATTCGATAAAAAAAAAAAAAAAAAAAAATATGAATTTACCTCTGAACAATACAAATTCTATCGTTCTACTCGGTAAATATTATTCCTTATTTATCCTTAATGCAATTCCAAATTGGAACAATTGTAACAATATTAAGTCAATAAATTATGCATATTGATGTGTATTATTACGTATTTTAAATACTTATATATAATAGAAATAAGTTAACCAACATCATAACTAAATTCATAGCATTATATTGGTTTTAGGTCTTGGTTTGTTGTATTATTCTTGGACATACAGGAGATTCAACAAGTGCCATTAGAATGGTTGTCTTTGCTTGGGAACAATGGTAATGGAAAGTGTTGGTTTCCTTTTACCAAGCATGACCAAACCAAAATATTTTTTAGTCCTACACAAATAACAAAAATGATTATTGAATGTTCTATGGAGATGGTATACTCTACAACATACAAAAAGTTAAAGGGCCTTTTAGTGAGTTATTCCATTGTTGCTATTTCTAATTATTATTTATTTATTTTTATTCATTGATATTAAGTTACTCACATAATTAAATTTTTTTTTTAGCCAATGAAATACAAGCTAGGAGAGTAGCGAAAGCTTGGTCACGTTCAGAAGATAATGATGACATAGGAAGTGAACAGTTGCAGGCTGGTTGTTCCAGAAGGAAAATAACTGCCATAAGCAGTTGGGCATCCAGTACAATGTAGATTGTCTACTACTACGCCATTTAAAATAAACAATAGGTATAGTACCTACCAGGTAAATAATAATTTTTCTCGTGTTAGTCAAACAAAAATATTGTTTTACATATTATGTAATATTTTACACATAACATACAAAAACCGTTAGGACTGCAATCAGAAAATAAATTATATTTAATTGAATGATGTTTTTTAAACTAAAATAATAAGTGTATGCTCAGTTACATGAAAAATTGATTAATTTATTGGTACAATAAAGTTTAATGAACCATTTAAAGGCCATTAAATCATGTTTAAAGAACCAAATTACTCTTATAACTCTCACTATTATTTCAATAAATGTTAAGTTACTGTTATTTTTTCATGCGGACAGGCATAAGTATTTGTAGAGTTAAATTTAATTAATTTCCCTGCATCAAAACTTTATTATTTCTACTAATCTATTAAACGAGTTTGTTAAATTAAACTAGTTCTCTGAAAATAATGACTGTGGTTTGGAACAAAACACAAATAAGAATTTATTTGATTTTATAACATCAGCAACTTCCGATAATTTTTTGGAATATAGTTTTATTACTGGTGATACTGAAAACATTTCTGTACTAGGTACCTCTTGTAAAATATGTGGTCAATCAATTTACTTCAAAAGATAAAAGATTTCGATATAATATATTTAGATCACTTTTCAAAGTATTTGTTTTATATTTTTGTATTTTTAAACATATTTTATTTTTTAACTGGATTTGAAAATGTCCCAATTCAGTTTTTTAATTTTAATACATTATTAGCACTTAAAAAATATTTGTAGTTATGAACTATTTTTACTTCAAATTATTACTCAATTAGCTAAAAGCTAATTTTACTATATATCATTATGATACATTTTGGTACTTGGTAAACTAAAATTAAAATAGTTATTTTTAATTATATCATCTGTTAATAGAAATAGCATCTTAGTGTTGGTGAAAAATTAAAAAAGCAAAGAGAAAATTAAAAACAACTGAAATTGAAATTGCCAAAAATATATTATTATGAACTTTGCATAAAACATAATGTTAAATTATGCTATAAAATCAGACAATGAATGCAAAAACATTTACAGCATAAAGATTTGATTTACTAAAAATCAAAATCACAATAATAATAAATAGGACACGGATTCTGTAACATTTACTATTATTTATTGTTTTTTTTTGTTTTAAATTTGTTGTCAGTTAATAATTTTTACACTGTAATAATTGTATAAATATTTGTTGTTGTGCAAGAATTGTAATTCATGTTACATACTATTTATATGAAATTTTTTTCTTTTTCAAATTTATCCGATATACATAATACTATGTTTCGACTTAAAACGTATGTGTAGTCTTGAAGGGAAATAGGGAATATTGATTTGATTACCCATTGATTATTTTGTTTGATGAGGCATATCAATCTCAACATTGTGCCTATACAATATAAGTATGAATATACATGGTATTATCAGATAGCTATAATAACACTGTAATAAACTATAATATGAATAAAAAGTATACTTTGCTAAATTTAGTCTAAAAAGTGTACTAGTATATATTTACTGCAACTACATCCAAGCCCCAAGAAATAAAAATGTAACATTATAAAAATAATTTGATACATCTATATTCAAATGTTTTATCTGACATTTTATTAATTGATAACAATGATTAACGTCTTAACGACGACGAAGTGGGTAATTTTACGGTTACGATTCATATTTTGTTAATATAGCGGTTAGCTTAGAGAAAACAAAAACAACTGTAGCTCAGTGTGACCGTATGTAAAATAAATCAGTAAATTGTATTTAGCTCCAATCGCGGTTTTCAAGCGTCCATTATGGTTTCACATATTCTAAGATAGCATTTGTGAACCTGTTGTTAAAAACACGTTTTCGAGTCACCTTCATTCTTTCGCTCAAGTCTTAGTAATTTTTTACAAATTATACAAATACAATAATTGGAATTGATAATTTATTCCACAATATTCCGTAAGTACCGTTTGCCCTATCTATACTCCGCGTTAGACGGCGTATTTTACTATTGAGGAACATATAGTTCATATACATTAATAATACAATCATGCATCTACTATTTGAAAGAGAATTGCTCGTAAATTGTTGACGTGTAGACAATTCTTTAAAATTACTTGCTATGGAAATAAATAATCATAATATCAAACATCGTGGTTTAATATCGCATCTATGAGTAGAATAAATTAATGCACAATTTAAGGTAGAAGTTATATAGTAAGAAATATAAACTTTTTCTTTTTATATAATTTTATAATGGTCAACAATCTCATAAACGTTATAGTACTAGATTACAACTTGTGTCGCGAAGAAGTGACCGGCTGGCAGTTTATGCAGTATATGAGGGTATATCTTCAGATATGAAAAAAATCTCTTTTAAGAGTGTGACTAACATACTTCTTTCTTTCAATACTGGTTTGATTTTGTATGTTAGTTGAAGCACAATAGTTTTAAAAAAATCTTACGATAAAAAAGTTATTTAATATACAATTAAAAAAATATGTGGTAGTTTCAGTTTTGAATAAAACAAAGTTTAACTGTAGATAACAAAAAAAAAAAAAAAAATAAAACGTTAGATCCATCCTATAAGAGAGATTTTAATAACTTGAGATATACTATTCTGTGACACAAGCAAGTCATTTCTTGGAGAAACGCAAAGGTTTCTATATTAAGCAAATGTAAAAGCCATGTTGTGTTTATTAAAAAAAAAAAAAAAACTTTTATTATTTATAAGATTAGAATATTATATTTAATTTCAATATAGTACTGTTTTTAATCATTTTTTATGGTTAAACTCTAATTTAAAATGCTACCAATATCTATAATAGTAATTTATTAACAGCAAATTAAATCAAAAATTTTATTAACATTATCTGATATTCTAAACTATTCATGTACACCTGCAGTATTTGTTAATCATAAGACATAGCAAACATTTTAGTTTACAAAAACAGCATAAATGGATACATAAAGGTAAAAACTGTTATTCACTGGTAATTTATTAACATTAGTATAAAATACTTATACTTCCAACAATGTTAGTAACAATATCCACCAAATCAAATATATTTAAAATTATTGCATGCTCTTCAGATAATATTTTGATTATTAACCAAGCTGATTAAATGGTATAAAAACAATCATTTCTAATTTAAAACCCTCAAATGTATAATCCAATAAAATAACTATAAATCAGAGTTAGTAGTGAGAATGATATATTAAAATCACCAATCCTTAACTAATTATGTACAACACTTCACATTTATATTGTTTTGTTATCAGATTTTCAATAATGGAAAACTTTCATATTTTCTTACTGGTACTCTGTCTGGTCGGATTATCATGTCCTCAAAAATACGATCCTTACTGGGACAACAAGTACTATTTTTGTGGGTCGAGTTTGACTGATGAAATGCAGATCATTTGCAAAGGAAGATATAATGAGCTACCTGGTGAGTATTTAGGAAGCTATTTTTAAATACCTACTTAAAGTTCTTAAGATTCATCGACCAAAATTCTTTAACGCTTGTCCTGAGATTGGGAAGTCAAAAACAGATGACTCGATGTAATATGTCGTAAAATTATTATAATTGCACTTTGGACAATATTTTCTTGGATAATGAATATTGCGCCAATATACATTTGTTATAGCATTATACATCTCAGACAGTAATATTGACATGCACATTTATTGTTTGTAGTTGACGAGGAGCAGTTATCTATTGAGAATCGGAGACAATTAGGATTGCCACTAATCGTCGATGAATGCTGTGAGGTGCCCTGCACTAGAAGAACACTGACGATGTATTGTGCTCCAGATGCCTTATAGGTACCTAACCAATCCAACTAATAAATTATCGAAATTTTTAGATTCATATAAATCCTTGTCAACTAGTTTCATTTGATTGACTAACATTTATTATTACTTTTTTTCAGATTACACTATTTTTTTTTATAGCATGTAGCATATTATCATTATGTTCATTTTAATAAATCGTGTACTTTCTCTATTATTTCTTTTGTTATTGAACTTGGACATTTCAAAGATATTGATATTATGTTTTACGTTGGTTAATAGGAGAGATTATAAGAATGGTTTGGACTTTATAATAATAACTATTTTTGTCAGCGTTCACATCCAATGCATTTAAAGAATTCCTAACCCAAACAAAGGTTAGATTTAATGCAAGTGGCAACAGAAACATCTAGGGCAAATAGACAAGTCGAAAGGTTGAATCGTCGTATAACTGCAATACTAGCAAAAAAGACTGTGACATTAAATATATCGGACTAAGTACTTGGTGAGGTTGAGTATGCCTTGAATAATATGTCAAGTGCTTCGGCGGGCGAAGCCCCGTCTAAATTATTATTTGGAGTGCATTAAGGGTGCACAGTGGAGAATAGTTTTAAAAGGTTATTGTTGGAAATAGGCGAAGAAAAGAGTTTGGAACAAATGAGGAGAGGCTGAAGATAAAATCTTAAAGAGTCACTCATATAATAAAAAATACTATGATAGAAAATATAAAAACCTACATTGTATAAAAAAGGAGATTTTGTTACGATAAAGAACACAGATGTAAATGTGGGAGTTAATAAAACATTAACAGCCAGATTTAAGGGTCCATATTATGTGATGTATAAAATCGTATCAAATAATAGATTTATAGTGAAAGACATTGAGGGGTTTCAACACACTCAAATACCATATGAAGGGGCAATGAGTTCAGATAATTTAAAAAATTGGAGTAGGACTGTAAAGGAATAATTATTGCTATGAAATATTAAAATGTACTGACATTTTGTGTTACTAGATGTTGTATATAATGTATAATTTATATAATATACATAAATTAATAAATAATATTGTTTATATTCTGTGTTGATATATTATTGGTGATTATGTATTGATTTGTATTATGTAGTCAATTATTATTTGTGTATTAATCTCTGAGTCTAGGATAGGCCATGGCTAAATAGAATGGCAGTCAGCAAGATAATCAAAATGCTCTATGAATACGCAGTTTACTCCAGATCACGTCACGTTCCCGCCGTTTTCAAGTAAGCCATTATTACGATTATGTTATGTTATATTTTATGCCATGAATTCATTTTTTTTACCATGATTTACTCCGCATTACATCACTGTATATGCGACGTTTATCTTTCTGACATGCCTGTCCATTAAGCCATGGGATAGGTCAGAACGGGCGGCGAGCTGCTGTGATAGTATTATTATCATTATTATTATTATTATTGCTATTATCACTATTATTATTATTATTATTATGATTTATCATTAGTTTTGTTATTATATAATATATTATTTTGGAGGTTATGTTCAACTTTTGTTTTATGTCTGAAGTAGCGAGAATGTGCGCGCACCAGACACACACGTTTCTGTCTTATTAATATTATGTTTTGTATGAGTATGTTATTAAACGAAAGTTAGTCCCGAAAGTCTTTGGTATTTCTTACAAAATTAATGTTATTTGATTTTGTATTAAGTTTCAAAATAAACAAAAACATTTTTTAATTATTTTAAGACAATAATTAGATAAATCGATATGTCATTCCCTCAAACATATTATTCTCTTTATTTTTTGTAATGGGTAATTTTACTCACTGAAGATTACTTAAAAACATAAAAAAATGATTCTACGTTTTGTCTATGTTGAGCGTGGGCCAGAGAGAAAAAAATGGTGAGCAGACATTCTCATATATAAAATCGTTGTCATTTCTAATTTCAACCCTTAAATGTTTAATCTAACAAAATAAAAGATTTAACTTTATACATTTTAATACCTATAAAATAAATAATATCTTCATGAAATTACGCTAAAATTATCTATTCCTAACTAATCCTGTATAATATTTATATTTATTGTTATCAGAAATTTAAATAATGGCAAACTTTCATATTGTCTTGCTGGTATTCTGTCTGGTCAGTTTTGACACATTATAGCTAAATATTAACACGGTTCTTACTGGGACAACGAGAACTACTTTTGTGGATCAAGGATGACAAATAAACTACAAGCGATTTCCAATGGAAAATACAATGAGATACCTTGTGAGTTTCTAGCAATTCATTTTTAAATACTTAAAATTCTTCAATCATAGTCATATTGTTTACGCTTGTTATGAGGATGGGAAGTCTGACATTGTTGCACATACATTAGATAATAATATTATTATAAGTGCACTCTGGGCCATATTATCTTGACTAATGAATATAGCCCCAATACTTTAGTGCAGTAAAAGTTTGTAGTAGCTTCTGATATCACTAACATCGAAATATTGACATACACAATTTTTTTTCACAGCTGGCGAGGACCATCTTTTGTCGAGATAATCTATTGAGCACCGGAGACAATTGGGAATACCGCTGATCGTGGAGGAATGCTGTACAACACCCAGCACTAGATGAACATTGAAAATGTATTGTGTATCAGATGTCCGATAGGTATCTAACCAATGCAATCAAATAAATTATCGATTTTTGTTTAAATCAATACCAATCCGCGTCAACTAGTTTCATTGGACTCATTAAAATGTAAGAGGTTTTTGATTTCGTATCAGATCATTTTTAACATTTTTTTTTTACCATTTGATTATATGCATTGTACTCGTATATTAATTGGTTGTAACTAAAAAGGTTTTAATGTTTAGACTGGTGGAATTAAACCACACAGTCCAAATCTTCCAAAATTTCTTGTATCTGCTATTGATTCAAAATTGAACAGATTAAGGTTATATATCCCACAAGATTTCCAACGATGTCCAAATGAAAATAGCCGAAATCATCTATTGCAGGATGTTAGTCGTTGGAAAGCAACGGAACTGAGACAATGCATTTTATACACCGGTATGGCAGTTTTTCATAATGTTTTAGAGAAAAAAGTTTACGGCCATTTTATAGTCTTGTGTGTTGCTATAATAATTATGACGACAGATAATATATCTGAAGAATATATTTTATTTGCAAACAAATTACTAATTTATGGAAATTCGATAAAAAAAAAAAAAAAAAAAAATATGAATTTACCTCTGAACAATACAAATTCTATCGTTCTACTCGGTAAATATTATTCCTTATTTATCCTTAATGCAATTCCAAATTGGAACAATTGGAACAATATTAAGTCAATAAATTATGCATATTGATGTGTATTATTACGTATTTTAAATACTTATATATAATAGAAATAAGTTAACCAACATCATAACTAAATTCATAGCATTATATTGGTTTTAGGTCTTGGTTTGTTGTATTATTCTTGGACATACAGGAGATTCAACAAGTGCCATTAGAATGGTTGTCTTTGCTTGGGAACAATGGTAATGGAAAGTGTTGGTTTCCTTTTACCAAGCATGACCAAACCAAAATATTTTTTAGTCCTACACAAATAACAAAAATGATTATTGAATGTTCTATGGAGATGGTATACTCTACAACATACAAAAAGTTAAAGGGCCTTTTAGTGAGTTATTCCATTGTTGCTATTTCTAATTATTATTTATTTATTTTTATTCATTGATATTAAGTTACTCACATAATTAAATTTTTTTTTTAGCCAATGAAATACAAGCTAGGAGAGTAGCGAAAGCTTGGTCACGTTCAGAAGATAATGATGACATAGGAAGTGAACAGTTGCAGGCTGGTTGTTCCAGAAGGAAAATAACTGCCATAAGCAGTTGGGCATCCAGTACAATGTAGATTGTCTACTACTACGCCATTTAAAATAAACAATAGGTATAGTACCTACCAGGTAAATAATAATTTTTCTCGTGTTAGTCAAACAAAAATATTGTTTTACATATTATGTAATATTTTACACATAACATACAAAAACCGTTAGGACTGCAATCAGAAAATAAATTATATTTAATTGAATGATGTTTTTTAAACTAAAATAATAAGTGTATGCTCAGTTACATGAAAAATTGATTAATTTATTGGTACAATAAAGTTTAATGAACCATTTAAAGGCCATTAAATCATGTTTAAAGAACCAAATTACTCTTATAACTCTCACTATTATTTCAATAAATGTTAAGTTACTGTTATTTTTTCATGCGGACAGGCATAAGTATTTGTAGAGTTAAATTTAATTAATTTCCCTGCATCAAAACTTTATTATTTCTACTAATCTATTAAACGAGTTTGTTAAATTAAACTAGTTCTCTGACAATAATGACTGTGGTTTGGAACAAAACACAAATAAGAATTTATTTGATTTTATAACATCAGCAACTTCCGATAATTTTTTGGAATATAGTTTTATTACTGGTGATACTGAAAACATTTCTGTACTAGGTACCTCTTGTAAAATATGTGGTCAATCAATTTACTTCAAAAGATAAAAGATTTCGATATAATATATTTAGATCACTTTTCAAAGTATTTGTTTTATATTTTTGTATTTTTAAACATATTTTATTTTTTAACTGGATTTGAAAATGTCCCAATTCAGTTTTTTAATTTTAATACATTATTAGCACTTAAAAAATATTTGTAGTTATGAACTATTTTTACTTCAAATTATTACTCAATTAGCTAAAAGCTAATTTTACTATATATCATTATGATACATTTTGGTACTTGGTAAACTAAAATTAAAATAGTTATTTTTAATTATATCATCTGTTAATAGAAATAGCATCTTAGTGTTGGTGAAAAATTAAAAAAGCAAAGAGAAAATTAAAAACAACTGAAATTGAAATTGCCAAAAATATATTATTATGAACTTTGCATAAAACATAATGTTAAATTATGCTATAAAATCAGACAATGAATGCAAAAACATTTACAGCATAAAGATTTGATTTACTAAAAATCAAAATCACAATAATAATAAATAGGACACGGATTCTGTAACATTTACTATTATTTATTGTTTTTTTTTGTTTTAAATTTGTTGTCAGTTAATAATTTTTACACTGTAATAATTGTATAAATATTTGTTGTTGTGCAAGAATTGTAATTCATGTTACATACTATTTATATGAAATTTTTTTCTTTTTCAAATTTATCCGATATACATAATACTATGTTTCGACTTAAAACGTATGTGTAGTCTTGAAGGGAAATAGGGAATATTGATTTGATTACCCATTGATTATTTTGTTTGATGAGGCATATCAATCTCAACATTGTGCCTATACAATATAAGTATGAATATACATGGTATTATCAGATAGCTATAATAACACTGTAATAAACTATAATATGAATAAAAAGTATACTTTGCTAAATTTAGTCTAAAAAGTGTACTAGTATATATTTACTGCAACTACATCCAAGCCCCAAGAAATAAAAATGTAACATTATAAAAATAATTTGATACATCTATATTCAATTTTAAACATTTTATGCTCTTTATTTTAATTTCGTCCCTAATATAAACATTACTGAATTTTAATTTTGACTACCGTCAAATATTACTTTTTACGTTTATACCACTGACTATAAATACATATAAATATTCAGAGACCTTTACAGTCACAAGATTTAATTACATATGTATATAAGCTGCAATATTTTAGTAAAAATTAATTGATACATATAATTTTACTGAGTTGATAACCATTGTTAACACATGGAAATATTTTGATTTATAATAATATATGTAGTGTTATTGAGTTTTGACAGTTCTAAAATTAAAAATGTATGCTTGCCAATATTATAGAAGTTATATAAATATTAATTATACAATAAGGTTTCTCATAGTTTTGAAGTTTCTAAAAGAAATTAGTTAGGTAGTTAAAATTGAAATTTATGAATAATATTACATTTTGAATGTTGTTTCAAAGTTAAGTGAAATTTACTAGGCTGACAATAGAATGAGTGCCTTAGTAACACCAACGCCAAAAATTCTGTCACCTTTCTTCGACTTATTACCTACCATAAGTATTGTTGAGGAATTATTAACACTAACTGCAAAAAATCGTGCTTTACAGAATAATGAAGAATTGGTACATGATAACTTAAGTATATTATTTATTAGAAATGTATTAAGAGGCCGTCGTGGTAAAAGTGAAAAACATACAACGCTCAAGAGATGGCGTTGTATTCCGTATCGCCGCCGTCGCATTATTATATCACGGACTGTCGTTATAGACGTTTCTCGTCAATGTAGTTGACCGTTGCGTAAATTGTCATCCAAGTATTTCTTACTATGTACTAGCGCATGGTACGTGGCTCCTAGTTCACGAGTCACGAGTCGCGACCTATTAATTAAAGCCCCTGCTTACTTAAGAATATTAATCAATAAATAAAGCATACAAATAATAATACACCAAAACTTGATTTGTATTTCTAACCCAATTACTTTTTAAAATACATGTAATAACATGTAGTAACAATAATTTCATTACGATTAAATAGGTTTTTTTAGTAACTGTGTCACGTTTTTTCGGTCACTAATAAGTTATTATAAGTACTTATCGTACGATATTTTCATCTCTAATATACTAGTATAACGTTTTAAATATTTTTGTTAGTATAAAATACATACCTGTATACTTATTTTATTTTTAAACTTAATATAGGAAGTTGAGTGTTATACATAACATATTATATGAAATAAATAGAATAATACTTTAATTTTTTATATTATTTAATACAATAGCAATTTGCAGTAAAAAAACAATCTGTATACAAACATTACAAACTTATCATGTTCATATGATCTATATAAATATAAATAATGTTTAAATAAAAAAATACACATTTAATTTATGTATAATATTTAATTGAAACATAACATTAATATATATTTAATAATTTATTAAACGGACGAACCAATTGCAATAATTATATTATGAAAACATAAAATAACGATTTACAGTATATAATATAGCTGTAGTGAGAGGTGTACAATATTATTTAAGTGATTAAATTATTAATGTATAAATTAAAAGAAACAATAGAGATACATATACAAATTTGGATTAGAGACAAATTTTTACTATTGAGAATTTAGATTCATATACAATGGATAACTAACGTATAAATAAACTTATAAATATGTGATATGTACATATTGTACATATTCTACAGTGTACATTATTATCTATACACAAAGTGCATAATTACCTAAACGTACATAATAATAAAATAAAATATATAATATAACATAATGTACTTAAATATTTTACGCATATATTTTCCGCAATAATAAAAAACCATCGGTGACTAATTAATTTATTTGTGACCATAAATCGTTACAGATGATTTTTAATTAGCGCGGCAAATAAGCATGTAAAATATAATTACAAAAAGTTATATTTTATTATTATGCACGTAGGGTAATTATGCCCTTTTTACATACAAAATATTATAATAATATGTACATAAAAAAAATAACATAAAAAATAATTTTTATTTTTAGATTCTGAACGAAGTGATGAATGTATTGATTTTAAAATGATGTGTGTGTACAGCATAACTAGTCGAAATAATGCTTCGATTTCAAACTTTGGAGGTGGTTTCCGATGTAAAATTGAAGATCCTTGGTGCATTATAGAGGTCAAAAGTAAACATTTTCCAACAGTTTTCAAAAAAATCGAGAAAAACAAAAAAAAAATGACAGAAAAACGGGAATTTTTACGCAAAACCCGTTTTCGAGCAAATCGATTTTTTTATATGGTTGTCATTCAAAAACTAATCACTGTAAATAGGTACTTGAAATTTTCACCTAATGTTTATGTTAGTGTTATCTATATACAGTTTAATTTTCAACAATTTTCTTTGAATTATTTATAGACCACTGAAATTTTCGATTTTTTTGAGAATTTTTTTATGAAGTGTCGGTAAAAAAATGTTGGACGACCAAAAAAACTTGAAAATTTAATACACGGTTCCTTATGAGTTGTTCTTATTGTAGCTAAAAAAAATTAAATAACGTTAGTCACAATTTTTTTTAATAAGCCTTTATAGTTCAAATTTTTACGAAATATGTCGAAAACGCGAAAATTTGCAAGTAATTTTGAAGTTGAAAAATCATAAAATGTTTTCTGTTTATAACTAAGGATTAAAAATATAACACTAAGTTTTCCATAAGTTTTCCTTCAAATAGCTATAGAGAAAACTCGAAGCGTCGTTATAGGAAAAATTTTAAGTGCGTTTGAATTTTAAATTTTTTCGAAATAGCGTAACGATAACGATATATCCTCAAACGATTTTAAACATTTGTTATTATTCAAAAAGTATAAGTCGTAGATACATGCAAATTTTACCAGTTATTTAGATTGGCATTTTCTTTACATGATTTAATTTTCAAAATATTTTGACTTTTTTTGAGGTATTTATAGATAACTGAAATTTTCAATTTTTCTGAAAAAATTTTTTTGAAGTGTTGATAAAATTTTTTTGGCCCTATCAAAATACTTGAAAATTTAATACAAAGTTCCTCATAAGTTATTCATACAGTGATTAAAAAATTACAAAAATACATAGGCACGATTTTTTTATTAGCATTTGAATTTCAAATTTTGAATAAATACATAAAAATTAAGGCAATGTTCAAATTATCTTAGATCGAAATTCATAAAAGTTTTTCTTTTTATACCTAAGATTTGAAAATTTTATACAAGGCTCCTAAAATATTTACACAATATTATTTGAAAAATAAAAGAAATATAATATAGTCACACATTTTTTTAATAAGCATTTACAGTTCAAATTTTGACTAAATACATAAAAATCACGAAAATTCGTAAATTATTTTATCCTAGAAATTCATAAAAAAATTTCCTTTTAAATCTAAGATTTGAAAATTTAATACAAGATTTCTTACAAATTTGTCAATCTTTATCTCAAAAAAAATGTCAACTGGAAGTTCAAATTAAATTTTTATTAGCATTTGAATTTCAAATATTGACAGAAATTCGTCAAAACCATGAATATTTGCAAATTATTTTGTAGTTCAAAATTCATAATATTGTTTGTATTTATATCTAAGGTTATAAAATTTAACACCAAGTTTTCCATAAGTTTTGCTTCAAATAGCTATAGAGAAAATTTGAAGCGTCATTATAGGAAAAATGTTTTGAGCGTTTGAGTTTTAAATTTTTATGAAATCGCGTAATGATAACGATTTATCGTCGTTAATTCATACGCACTTAAAATTTGTCCTATAATGATGCTTCGAGTTTTCTCTATAGCTACTCGAAGGAAAACTTATGGAAAAAATAGTGTTGTATTTTTAATCCTTAGTTATAAATGCAAACAATTTTATGATTTCTCAACTTCAAAATTACTTGCAAATTTTCGCGTTTTCGACAGATTTCGTAAAATTTTGAACTGTAAACGCTTATTAAAAAAAATTGTGACTTACGATTTTTAATTTTTTTTAGCTACAATAATAACAACTCATAAGGAACCGTGTATTAAATTTTCAAGTTTTTTTGGTCGTCCTAATTTTTTTACTGACACTTCAAAAAAAATTCCCAAAAAAATCGAAAATTTCAGCGGTCAATAAACAACTCAAAAAAAGTCGAAAATTTTTAAAAATTTAACTGTATATAGATATCACTAACATTAACATTTGGTGAAAATTTCAAGTATTTACAGTGATTAGTTTTTGAATAACAACCATATAAAAATTCCCGTTTTTCTGTCATTTTTTTTTTTGTTTTTCTCGATTTTTTTTAATACTGTTGGAAAATGTTTACTTTTGACCTCTATAATACACCAAGGATCTTCAATTTTACATCGGAAACCACCCCCAAAGTTTGAAATCGAAGCATTATTTCGACTAGTTATGCTGTACACAGACACAAAAAAAAAAACACACATCATTGTAAAATCAATACATTCATCACTTCGTTCAGAATTTAAAAAAATGTATATGATGTATGTTTTATATATAAAAATAAAAATTTATAGTAGATTTCATACAATAAAATGGCTATAAATTATTAAACTTTACCTAATTGTTTCCTTCGATGAGCATGGTGTTTGATTAACAGCTCCCAAGAAAAAAGGTGCCATAACAGATTCTATGGCCTCTGGATTGTGACTTAAAAATAATTACAATAAAATTGTATTATATAATTAAAAATCATACTAGTACATAGATTAAGTTTAATTATAATTTATTTTTAATTAATATTATAATTATGGTATTATACATTTGAATAACAACCTAAAAATTATTACACTTAAAACTTTACCTAATTATTTCCTTTGATGAACATGGTGGTTGATTGTCAGCACCTAAGTAACATGATTCTACAATAGGTTCTGCGATTTCTGGATTGGGACTTTGTTAACATACCTAATTTTAGTGAATTGTATTAAATTAATAATAATAATATATAGGTACCTACCTCTTAGTCTTATCACGAATTCCTAGAATATTCATCACTCGAGAACTCAGCGATTTTTTAACTGATAATTTTTTTGATGCGCAGCGACGAGTTTTTTTGTTGAGTTGATCCATTTTCACGTGAATATATAATTTAAAAATATATAAACCGTAATAAAAATCTAGCGAAAATGTATTAGTTACTAGTTTACTACTACCAATAATTACTGGCGTGAACAGTTAGACATGCAGGATGTCAATATTTGAATCCATTTATTTCAATATTTAATGTTTTATCATTAATAATTAAATAATTAAATAATTGTTATTTATTTAGAGACTTTCTTTTATGTTATCGACGACGTGAATAAGATAACACATAAAGACATATACGAATCAAACATATTACATATAAATTATAATTGACCTAAGTGGCTTAGTCCTATCGGCTATACAAATTATCATTCGCTGCATTTTTTTTTTTTTAAATATATACATAACTTCCAAGAGTCTCCGTAAAATTCAAATTTTACATAGATAGGTAGATACTTCTTATACACAAGTATAATTATATAATTATCATATCATAACCTAACCTACGTATTTTATACTGAAGATTATAGCATAAAATATTATTCATAAATAATATATAAATGAATCACTAATTGAAACAAAAATTATTAGGGTACGTTATTAAATAAAAATGCGTGGGCGGGTGGGTAAATTTTTTTAACTGCTCGTGCTCTCAAATTACCTTTGTGTGCCAATAGAGAAATATAATTACTACAATACTTGCACCTTACAAATACAATATAAAAAAATAAATTAATAAACAATGTTATATGTAATCTTGAAAAATATATTCGTAAATTAATAATATTATATAAATCGTATAATGTTTCAGCAAATTTTGTTTGACATACAATAATAAAATTGGCGTATATTATGTTGATTGAATGTTAATTAATATACAAAAACAATAATTTGTGTACTTAGTATTATGAAATATTACATATTTTTTTATCCATCGTTGATAATTTTTTTCACAGCGTATGATTTTAAGTTTTTTACATAATATACAGTTATACTGATTTAAATGTAAAAACATTCATCTGAAATATCAAATATCCAATTTTATCGAATAGTTTACTACAGTTTGAAAAAAAAAATTGTTTGAATCGGACGTTTTCTCGCTGATTAGTTACAGTTTTAAGATTTGGTTCCATTTTGCGTAAAATACGATAGTAATAGGAATACGAAAATTAGAAATGTAAAATAATATTATTCAATGACAAAATTATTATTTTCATTTCGACAATTTGGCTATTTATAACCAGCGCGCGGCCGAGATAGATAACCAGTTTTGACCTACGGAGCGGTACCGCTGCTTATGAACGCGGGGTGGTGGCAGAAGTACTGTTCAAAATGCTGCCACTGTAGTCACTAGAGCAGCACATGACGACGGCGAATTCATGATTTTTTTGCCAAAAACATACTTTTTTATTTCCAATAGTACTAAGGCCTCGTTGATCGTAGAAACATGATTTTAGTATCAAAATAATCACGAGAAGTTGTACTTAAAAATCTTGGAACAGATTTTCGATACCTCAATTTGCTGATTTTATATAATTTTTTAAAAAAATTAAAATTTGTTACAAACTTCAAATGCAAATAAAATTGGTTAGAAAATATAAATCAAAAATCTGTTCCAAGATTTTTAAGTACAACTTCTCGTGATTATTTTGATACTAAAATCATGTTTCTACGATCAACGAGACCTGAGTACTATTGGAAATAAAAAAGTATGTTTTTACGGTCGATTTTTTCCTACCATGACGGCCTCTTAATTAGTAATTATAACCTTTATGAGTATTGTTATTAACTACATGTGTGTTATAGTATGCTCAGTAGGACAATGACTTATATAAAAATGTTCTTTCATTATTTTAACAGCTATCAACATGTATTTAAAAAATTTATATTTAATACTTGATTTCTGAAAATGTTTTTATACAGGGTGTAATAGAAGGACCTGACCAAAAAAAAAAAATTTTTCCAATTCATCGTATCACAATTTTTTTTAAATGTTATATGATGAATAAATAATTTAAGAAATACCTATACTCATGTCAGTAAATTCTAAAAAATCATATTTTTTAAAAAGTTATTACGTTCCAAATTAATTTACCCAAAAAAATAGGTTAGGTTAGGTTTTAAAAAAATTCAAAAAAATAAACTACTTGATTTAGATAAATATTTTTACCATCAAAACTGTTCTTATAATCAAATTCATAAATAGGTTATTTTGAATTTATCCAACACTTTTTTTATTAAATTAATTTTTTTTTCAGTACTAAAAAATAAAACATTAGAAACGTATTATGCATGTAGTGCTATGTTCAATTAATGAACAAAAAAAAATAAAAATAAAAAATATTAATGTGAAAAAAAGTTATTCCAAACGTCAGTTCTATCAGTTACACCTTGTATATTAAATACGGCAACCTATACCTTAGTGCAGCAATACGAGGTGCAATAGATGCATGTTTCTATAACAATATGTTATGCCATTATAGCTATTGCGGAAAAACAAAAAAAATTGTAGTCCTGGAGTAATACAATTAAACATGTGGTAAATTAAAAATATACTTCTTAATATTTATATTGAATAGTTATAAAAACAAAAATTCAAGCAAATTGTTTATATATAAAATATAGTATTGATGTTTAAATGAAAACCATGCATAAATACCAAACAGGGCATTGTTTTACAATTAATTTTAAGAGGATGTTTTTTTGAGGGTATGACATATTGATTTTATATTTTATTGTTATTTGACTTTGAAAATAAACAAAATAATGTTGTAAATTTAAACAATCTTTAAATTGTTTCGAGACCACATTTTGACAAATCGATATGTCATTCTCTCAAAAATATTATTCTCTATCTTTTTTGTAATGTGTGTTTTTTACTCTGAGATTACTTAAAATAATAGAAAAATGATTCTGCGTAAATACATTTTGTCTATGTTTCATGTGGGCCAGAGAGAGAAAACAGATAGTGCGCTGACATCTTCTTAAAAATATTGCATTTAGATTTTTGATATTGATTTACCTATTAGGTAATAAAATGTTTTAAATGTTGGTATTTAGATATAATATAACAATAAGGCTATTTTTTTGAAAAGAAAAAATTGTAAATTGTTTTAGCAATTATATTAATAATTATTATTTTCAATTATTCTTCTAAAGGCTTTGTCTGGCTTAATAAAAACGGCGTCAAATGAAACAATATTCCACAAAGTAGTTGAAAACTACTTAAGAGTTAAGACATGCAAAGTGATGTTAGATTGATGATACAATTTTTTGGTACTCGTTCAATATGCTATCTACCGCACGTTTGATGGTTTAGTATGCTATCTACCGTTAATATTTTACTGTTACACTTCCCATTTTTATCCATATACATAAAATAGTTGTTATTCTTGCGTATGGAATAAAATGTTTGGCATCCTTTTTTCGTACATCGATTATAAATTGTTTTCAAAATATTACCTTCCGAATCACGTTTTCGACTATTTTTCAGAACTTTTATTAACTCACCACCACAAATTGCTTGGTTTTTAATTTTTGTACAAGTTTGGTCGATTGGTAATAAACCGCGTATACTTAAAAAAAATTTCGCACATCTCTTCATTTTGAATTATGTGTCGATATAAATAACTCATAGTTGACAAACTCATAATAATAATTATTAAATAATATTTGATAATAAATAAATCACAGTAAAACCATGTATATAATTGATGCGACTCACAAAAACACACTAAACAGGTATAATATAAAGGTATACCTACTAACCTACCTAACTTACTAAGGTATAAAATATAAATATAATGATTTGTGGTTTTAATAAAAGATTAATCTTAAATCGTAATTGCAAAATGATAAAATATGTATAATATACAGCATACGGGCATACGGTAGATATCATACTAAACTATAGTAAAATTACAGTAGATAAAATATTTACGGTAGATAGCATATTGAACAAGTACCAATTTTTTTTATGTACCTATATAATATTATGTGTTACCTATATTTATATAAAATTATATAATATAATATTATATAATATTATACATTTATACAATATAAAATATACTGCCGTTTAAGTAAAAGATTTATGTTAATAAGGTAATTAGTCAAACATAATATGAATTTTGATGATACATTTTTTTCCAAGTATATAATTCTTTTAGTTATTTTAATTTTATATGTGACGATTTACCGTTCATTCAATTTTTGATAATTATAATAACTAATACATTCAACTGTAAATGTATCACCTAAATTATATGTTTTAGTTAAACAAAATACCCAATATATTACTGTAGCTGCAATAAAAATTGTATGCTATAATAGTAAATTAATTAGTAATTAATTAATCTTAAAGTTTAAGATATAGCAGAAATAATCAGTATTTATTTATTATTGGTTGTCATTGATTAACCAAGTAGCAAGATTGCTTATCAGGGAGGCTAAATTGCACCTAAAATAAGTTAAACGATCACATTTTTTTTTAAAGTTAATAGTTGTACGGGCAATAAAGTGCGTGAGGTCAGCTAGTAAATATATAGGTATGATTATTATATTACGGTTATGTTCTAAGCCGTTGAGGAATTATAACACCATAATATTTTAAACCCCGGTAAAGTTAATAAACTTACTTCTTCACTAATTAACCACGGTTTGATAATATCACTGTGGTTCAGTTATTTAACCCTTTGTTGACCAGACTTAGAAATAAAATTATTTTTCCATTTTTTTTTGCAAAAACACATGATAATACACCTATTGATAAATAAGTGCACCTTTTTAAAAATTTTTTTTAGCCCGAATTTGAGTTAAGCACTTGGTACTTAGAAGTACCGTTGGTCAGTTTAACATTTTGATCCTGGTACTAAAACGTTCCGTTGGGCATTTAGCACATTATTTTTTTTACATACAATCCTTATAAATCAATGAACTAGTTTTGCAAGATAATTTTTTTAAATTGTAATATTATGTCTGGACTCTAAATAATGCAAATTTATCAAACTATGCATATGCATTTAATATAATAACAAATATTTAAAACTGTATACATATGATTACTATTTTATTTTGAATTACAAAAATGTGTATCTAAGAATTATTTTATATCATGAAATATATTAAGTATAGTATATAAGTATAGTATAGGTAAATATAAAACATTAATCTCGACACTGCAGGAAGCGCGAAAACGGATAAACAATTAATATCAATATGTTGGCGATTAATTTAATCGACAACGACTAACGTAGTAACGTGAAATTGTGAAATATAACAAAATCGGTTCCAGGTAAATTATTTTTGAATCGCTTTTCACTACGTCCTATCTTATCAAGGTAACTTTTAATTAATAATCTTAAGTCTTTTCTTGTCATAGGAAACCCCCATTTAGCACACAATAATAAACCTTCACATAAATTAGTTTCCTCTAGTTCATTTAAGACTTTTTGTCCTCCATAATTACGAGTATGAGTACCGCTTACTTTTCTTTTTAAAGTTGTTCTTGGAATACCATACTGCTCTGAAGCTTTTCTTAGGGTTAATTGTTTTCTTTTAACAGCATTTACAGCCAAAGATAAATTTTCGTTGGTGTACTTCAAATTGTAACGTCCTGTGAAGTTCTTTTTATGGTTTCTAGGCATTTTTACTTTTTGGTTGGTGGACCACTTCAGCCTATGGTTTTAAAATGTTGTACGAGTTGTTTCACCAAAAGCTAAATAACAATACAATAACAATTATGATTGAAATAATTAATTCATATGAACTTATTGAAATGATTATTAAGTATGAACATTTTCAATTTAGTTACTTACTTTTGAGATTTAATTGACTTTTTGACGACCATCATACAAAAACAAAAAAAATGAGGTTTGTTATCAAAATTATTTTGATAACATATTTTGCACGTATTGTTATCACTAGTATCAAACATTGTTTGTTATCATAATGCTTTGGAGGTAGAATTTATTAAACTAATTTTGATGAAACAATGTTAAAGTTATGCTGATAAACATTTAAAAAAATTAGAATGGGCCACTTCATACCAGCAGGTTCACTTCACCCCGTTCTACGGTAGCTAATGGCCCGACGGCACTTTTGAGTCCACTGCATATAATCAGATTTTTTCCCCTCTTTTAATACATCGATATTTATACGATAACAATATTTATAATCTAGACACAATTGCAAACAATTCTAGCGGATAAGAATGCTAAAAATAACTTTTGTACGTGTTTAAAACTCAGCCTGATGTGGGCATGTTTGGTTTAATTCTTAGATTTCTTTTTTATATAGTATTTTATTATTTTATTTGTTGTTTATTTGTTTATTTTAGTGTTATTTATTTTTGACTGTTTTTTGAATAAATATTTTATTTATTTATTTTTTATACTTATATTAACTTAACTTAGGTTATTTTTTTTTTTTTATTATGCAATAGTACACAGAGGATTATTATAAATTAAATTATATAAACTTAACTAAGGTTATGACTATATTTCTTTTTTTACAGTTGGTTTTTTTTTTTTTTTTTGATGATGTAACAGCAATCATAACTTAGTTTATTGTTTTGTATACATTGTAAATGTTCTTATTTAGAGTGTGTTAGTGTTTCACATTATTTTTTTTTTTTACTTGCTTTAACATTCATATTCTTACATATAGGTTTTGATTGGGTTAATTACTCTAGACATTTTATTACTTATTCTGTGCACTTATTTGCTTTAACATTTGTTGTCTTACGTATATAATTTAATTATTTTTAACTTAAATTATTTTTACAGTATTTTTTTTTGCATTGTTGTACAAACAATTATGACTTATCGATTTAACTTAACTTATGATTTTTTTTTTTGCATTGATGTACAGACATATTAACATATTAACTTAACTTTAATTATTTTTTACAGTATATTATTTTTTTTGTGTACATATATATTAACATATTGACTTAACTTATATTATTTTTTACAGTATTTTTTTTTTTTTTACAGACATATTAACATATTAACTTAACTTTAATTATTTTTTTTTTTTTTTTACAGTATATATTTTTTTTTTGTGTACATATATATTAACATATTAACTTAACTTAAATTATTTTTTTACAGTATTTTTTTTTTTTGTACAGACATATTAGCACATTAACTTAACTTTCTAACTTAACATTGGTTATTTATTTAGTTTTTATTTTTATTTTTTTGTTAAGAGAAGTATAATTATCTTTGTCCTTTTTTTTTTTTTATACTGAGAGTCTTCTATTGTAAATAATTATTGGTGCTTTTTTGTTTTGTTTTTCCGATTCAATTATTTTATGTTCTGAATTTTTAGATATGTATTGTTTATTATGTTTGTTATGCATCAGGTGGTGTGTGACGTTCGAGAATAACCCAGATTTTCTTTTTATGTTGGTGGGTACTTCTTCATTTTTTAATGCTTTTATTATATTGTTGCAAAATTGGTCATTTTTTTGTTGTATTTTTATGTCGTGTAAATTGGTCAATAAATCGATATTGTCGTTAAATATATTTATGCTTTTAATATTGTTAATTGCATTTCGTGAAAGTGAATCAGCGACTTTATTTTCTTTACCCTTTATATATATTATTTCAAAATCAAAATCTAATAATTTTAATGTTAATCTGGCTATCCTAGCGGAGGGTATTTTTAAACTGTTATAATATTGTAAACTTATATTGTCACAAAATACAGTAAATTTACGTCCCCATAAATATTCTCGAAAATACTGAATACCAAAACAAAGTCCAAGTAATTCAAGAGTGGTGGAAGAATAAGTTTTTTCTGAGTCTAAGAGTTTTCTAGAAGCATAACCTACAGGGTGTAATGTATTCGTGTCGTCGGGTTGCTCAATACATGCGCCTAAACCCATTATAGACGCATCTATTGTCAAATATACGTGTTTATTATCATCAAAGTGTATTAGTAATGGTTCTGATATTAAACATTTTTTTAATTTATTAAATGATTCCTCATGTTGGTCATATTTTGGTTTTATTATCATTATCATTATTGTTACAGTATGTATGGATGTTATTAATTATGTCAGTGAATTCTTTTGATTTGTGTGTTACGTTTTTTTTATCTTTATAATATATATGTATTTCAATATTGGTATTTTGAAATTCTGAATATATTAGTTGTTTTACTAATGACCAGTTAAATTTGTGTGGTTCTGAATCAAAAGTGGGCATAGCAATTTTTAAAATATTTAATTTCATAGCTTGAAGTTTTAGGTTGTGGATAGAGGCTTTTAGATCTTCGTATTTAGGTCTATTATAATGTAATTCTTTTGTTATTAGATGAAATATAGTTTTATTATTATTATTTGTGGGTATGGTGTTTCCTACATTTATTTTTTGTAATGAAAGTTGTGGTCTAGTATTACCATACACTTTGTATATTAGGTTTGTTATGCCTTTGTTCATTTTTAGGTCTGAAGATGTATAGTGAGCTATTGCAAAGTTGTCTGGACAGTTAAATATGCTACCTTTTATTTCCTTAATATTGTTTGTATTATTTATACAATTTAACGCGTTTGTATTATTTATTTTTAGTTGGACATTTATATTATTGTTTAAGATAACGATGTTGTCTTTAAAATCAATTAGAGCATTGTTTTTTATTAGAAAATCATTCCCGAGTATAATTGTGCTAGATAAATTTTTTACTACATGGGTGTTTATATCGAAGTAATTATTTTCAATTTGGATTTTTATTTTACTTATACCCGTTACGCATAACGGTTTATTGTCCGGTCCTGATAGTTGTACTGTGGTAGGTGTTATAGTATAATTATTAGGTAATAGTTCTTGTCTAATACAGCATATGTTTGCGCCCGTGTCAATTGTTATTGGTAAGATAGTATTATTGAATTTAGCTTCAATAAAGAGTGCGTCGGGTGTAGAGTTAATTTTATTAATTTTTTGTATAGGTGATGCTGTAATGGAAGGTGAACAATTATCAGCTGTGTTTAACCTTATATTTAGTTTTTTGGCTTGTTAACGTACAAATTACAATTATTGGCCGTGTGTCCGAATTTATTACAAATTTGACAAGTGGTTAAGCTTGATTTATTTTTGAAAAAGCATTTTTCTTCTGAATGATTAGTTTTAGAGCAAATAGAGCATTTTTTTCTTTGAGTATTAGGGACTTTATTTTTATATGCGGATTGATTTGTTTGTTGCATATTATTATTTATCGGATTTTGTGGAAAATATGGTTGGTTATAATGTGTTGGACCTGCGTTCCAATTGTTATATGGTGAGTTATAAGTTTGCGGCATTTGCGTCTGCCACTGTTGGTTGTTAAAGTCATTTTGATTTAATTGTTTATTAAGTTTATAGGGATCTTTTTGTTCTATATTATTCTGACGTATATCATTTTTATTATCTTTTAAGAGTTGGCTAAACATAGCTTTCATGTCTTTTATTTCATCACGTAATTTGTCAATTTCATTTACTTTACTATTTTTATTAGTGTTTATTTGTTGAATTTTTGATTTTATTATTTCTGTTTCGAAATCAAATGAAGATTTAGGTGTTTCACCTGCGATCATGAATTCGATCATTTCATATTTACGTACATTGTTTTTTAATTCTGATAAATTTTGGTTGCCCATTATTCCTATATATCGTGCTATGGAGGGGTTTAAGCCTTTCATGATATTACGAACCATCTCTTCTTGAGACATATTATTATCAATACGCCTACATAAAGATTCAGCTTCGTTAATATATGATACTGTAGGTTCATCCGGTAATTGTTTGCGTTTTTCCAACATTAGACGGAGCATGTCCGTTTGAGCTATTGGTTCAAATTCTAATCTAAGTTTCTTTTCTAAGTCAGGCCATTTAATATCTTCTCCGCTATCTACAATATTGTCATAAAATGTAAGAGCGGAGCCTTCTAAGAATACAGGGATATATTGAACCTTTTCAGATTCAGACCAACCATTTATGATGGCTGCTCTGTTATATATTTTTAAAAACGAATCAATATTTTCTGAAATGGAGCCTGAGAAATTTGTTGGTTTGAAATAGGGTTTTTTGTTTTCAGTCATATTGCTTTTTATTGTGTTATCGACGGAATTAGTAATTGGTTCTGAAATAAATTTTATGTTATCTATTTGTTTTTCGAAATCGTCAGGGGTAGATTCTCCTTTTAGATATTTATGGAGCCTACTTTTTAAGTCTGGAACTAGACCAGATGTTAATAATTGTCTTCTTGACAATTCTGTTATTAATTTTTCTTTGTTAAGTTTGTTAATCCACCCTGTTGAGATGTTATTAAAATCTATGTCTGGGAATTTATAATTATTATCTAACTGATTTTTTTCTAAATTTTGCATATGTCAGTTTGTTTGTTTGTTTTTTTTTTTTTTTCTTATTTTATTATATTAATTTGTTTTCTAAGAAAAAATATTTTAATAAATTTTTTTTTTTAATTAAAAAAAAAATTTTGTGGATATATTGTGTTCTGCAATAATATTTAATCGTGACAAACAATTATTTTTTATATTTATTATGTTTGTTTTTTAATATTATTATTATTGAATATATAAATATATATATATATTTTTTATATGGTAAAAGCAAAAACCGTAGTAAAGACAAATATGTATTACCTTAGAACTAAAGTATTTGCTGTTACTTTTATAATATATATAAATTATATGTGTATTATCAACGTAATATTCTAAATAATAATAGTATATATATTTCTCTGATATTCAGTAATTATTTCAATTATTAAATAATTAAAAATGTGTTAGAATATTCAGTATTAATATTATGTATTCTGGTTATAAAGTATACATATATATATATATATATATATATATATATATATATATATATACGCAGGCACATATAAATATCCTTGTTTTGATTTTTAATATTAATTGTGAATCTTCAAAGATTTACAAAAAAAATTTTCTTGTTTTATTTACGGGTTAAAATAAAGGATAAAATAAAATTTCCTTATAATTTAATTTAATTATATCCCGTTTTTAATTAGCAATATATTATTTATATATGCCTTTTTTTTTTTTTTACTAGTGTAAAGTAATATGATGTATAAAATAATATTGTTTATTTTATATGAAGTGTACTTGATCAATTCTCAGTTTATTTATCTAAATAAACTGAACTTATGTTGGGCGCCACTTTGTAATAACGCAAAAATAAAAGAAAAGAATTTACAATAATAAAAATAAAATAACTAAAATAAGTAATAATTTGACTAAAATAATTAAGTTAATATAACTATTATATAACTAAGGCTCCTGCCAATAGTTATATATTACTAGATATAAATATTAAAATTGTGCTATCACCTTCCTCCTAATCGTCGGAGGGTTCTCGAGGTCGTGATTCGAGAACGATCAAGTACACTGTGTGAGCATATCATTACAAAAAGTATATATTATATAATAAATATAGATGTATTAACATTTATTTTTAATTTTAATTTTTTCGGAGTGCTTTTTTCTGTGGGTTTTTTCCATGGGCTTTTTTCCTTGGGTTTTTTTTCCGTGGGCATTTTTTCCGCGATTCATTGTAACTTAGTAAGTATTTAAAGTATTAAAGGAAATTACCTGGAATTAGTAGGATTTATAAGTAATATAAAATCAAAAATATGTAGGTACTCATCTTTGTATGGGACGAAATTCCAATAACCTTTAAATGTAATTAAAAATTGAAAATATGTAGTAAAAAATTAAAATTGAAATTTTTTTTTATCATTGTTAGTAAAACAATAACCAACAACATAAAACTTACTTAATTATTATATTATACTATAATCAATAAATATAATTATAATGTATAAGAATATTGTTGGACGTGAAATTTTATTAAAAATTTGTTTTCAACACTCAAAAAAATTTATTTCGCATATTTACGCTGAACTTTTATTAAAATTTACACTAATAACAAATTATGAGAAACCTAGAAGTAATTTTTCAAGTTTTTTGACCAAGCAAAAAATAATTTATCAACAATAATTTAAAAAAAAATTCATACAATAATTAAGTGTAACATAATTTACCTATATCTAAAGTTAAATGTAGATTAAGAAATAGTTGGAATTAGGATGACACTCATTAACTAATAAGGTTAATGAATTTAATGTATTTGCCTAATTTTTTTTTGTTTTTGCTACGTGCACAAAAATATTGGATTGGCCAAAATTTATTTTGACTTATTCATAGATCAAATACAAAATCTTATTTTGCATATTTTTATATATTTTACGGCCTACAGGTTAGGGTTTATAATAGTTGCATATTTTCATGATTTATTCATATTGATGTCTATTTTCTTTAAATGTTTTTATTTTTTAGTTCTAATATGTCTCTTGTCTTAATTGATCTAATGAACCCGTTTCTCATAAAACCACTGTAAAATCACAATTGTTTCGACATATTTGATTCATAATATTATCATAATAATTCTTACAAACTATAAAAAAAAATAGGTATCAACTATATTATAACAATTTGCTTACATAGTCGCGCGTTTGTGATCATTTAAAATTATTATTTGTTAATTTCAACAATTCTCAATAAATACGTTTTAAAATAGCAATTAAATATTTTAAAGTTTAAGAACATATTTTTTAATTTTTCAGTGCAAGTTTTCCCTGCTTTTAATGCATTAAATGCACTTCTCTGGTTATTAGATTTAAGTCGTTTAAGATATCACATTAGTACATTACTAGTTAGATAATATTTTATTTTATTCACATTTAAGAATTTCTTTTTCAAATTAATCATTTTTAAAACAACACAAAACAATAATGACTAGATTTCAGTATATATTTTTAGTATTCTACAAGTACATAACGCAGGTGACTAGGACTTAAATATGCATAATAGTTTTGTTTAATATCAACTTTGAATTAAATATTACTATATTAGTACAAAATAATGAAGTTGTAACAAACACATGATTAATAAAAACAATAATTCATAATAAAAACATTTTTTGAAAATGATGTACATATATCCTCAACCGATGAGCCACATTCTAGGATATTGACCTAAACACTGAAACACATGTTTTGTACATTTTGCGATAACCTCATGGCAATACTAACCAGTAAGTTAAAAAAACTGTATAATTCATTAGATTATGTATTACCTACTTCTGATGTTTTTTGTGGTATTTTTGGTTCAACAAAGTCATCATCCAAAAAATCAGCATGAATCAGCATGCCTCATGATCATGTTCAATATATAATAATAACCAATGTCTTTGATTTATTTCATAGCCATGATAGAAATTTGAACATTTCACCAGAAATGTCCATACATTAATAGACCTACTTCATGATATTCATCAACCCTTTTTATTAATCTCAAATTTAGAAGCCAGAAGGTACCTACTTTGCTTTAAGATTTATAGTTGGTTGCAGACTATTGGAAATTTGAGTAATTATGGTTTTAACTATGTGAGTTGAACCAAAACTTCTTCGACTTGATGATTAAACCAAATTAGTTATCATATTTTATAATATATGTGTTTATTATGAACATAAAATAATGTAGTTTCATGTTATCCGATTATACAGTTAGGCAAACAGTAAAAGATTGTCTTCACATTGATGGTACACTTTTCATAAAATTGAAAATGATACTGAATTCAATATTTTAAATAGATAAAGTATTAGATAGATAGGTAACTAACCTACTTAAAATATAAATAATAATGTTTTTATTATTTATGGTTATTGGTTTAAACTTAAACTTAAAAAATATAATATGCATGATTTTAAAATTTCCTAATTGCCTCCAAGAAGCTTTTTGATTATTTGCCAAACTCATAGTACTATTAAGAATATTGAGTTAAATGCTGAGGAGTATATAACCATGGCCTAGAATATTTATACAGTTATATATAACAAATATTATATAATGTATAAAGTAACTAATAATATATGTTAACACCATTTATAACATATATGTAGGTAGGTATACCTAATCAGAAATAATAATATACTTAGCTAAAAGCTGAAATTGATTTAATATGGCTTTTTGGAATGAGACAATATTTTTAAATTCTATTATAAAAATAGAAAGTAGGACATCTGGGAAATGGTTCACCAAAAATATGAAATACAATTAAATAGGTACTTAATAGTTTATTAAGTGTTCAATACACTAATACCTATGCAAAATATACTATAGTAGTATAATTATAGTTTATAGCAGGGATGGGCTACTCAAAGTAACTAGCGGGCCACTTTTAAGTACTTTAAAATCTAGCGGGCCGCAGTGCATAGGAGAAAGCAAAAAAAAAAGGTCCTTCAAATTTACTAACATTTATTTTAGTAGCCGAGTACTATTAACAAATTGAAACATTCAGTTATTAGTTATAAACTACCAAGTATTAGCAAAATACATACTTTTTGTATTTTGTCATGGTATTTGTTACAATATTTTTTAATTAAATGGTAAGACAATTCAATATTTGTGTATTTGTGTAGATATATAAACTATCAGAATTTTACATGCATAAAATAACTTTCAAGGCACACCAGTGGCAACCTTTTGAAACACTTTCAACTACATACAAGGTACAGTGCTAATAATTGGTGTAATTTAACATTAGTCACATGGTTTGTAAAATAATGCCAATAGGCATGTACCCCGTTATTTAATAGACAATAATTTAATCAGTGATATGATTAAAAAAAAGCCCTCTCATCTCCCATAAGAATTATTTATATTTTATACATCAATATTTTAATTTTCAATTTTTAAGAATTTTTTTGTTGTAATAGCCAATTTTTTCAGCATATACTGTTGTCTGTTATATATAAACGTGTGATAATGATTATTTTTTTCAAAACCATACATTTATTGTTATTATTATATGTTTTTTAATCGACCAATATCACATTTTTAAATGTCAACGTAAATTGAATGAAAAATATCAAATGTCAAGATATTTTGAAAGTATAATGTACTTTACCTTGTACTTATTTGGTTGAAATTTCAAGTCTACAATATTATTCCTTTCTAAATTAAAAAATAAAATAATTTTGTAAAAAGCTATACCTACTTTACCTGTGTTTTTTGTAACTTTATCCTGATTAATCAGAAAAGTAGGTACTGAGAAAATCTAATTTTTGTCCAACTGTATATAAACTAGTATTAAAATTGATTTTTGATTTTTTGCTGAAGACAGGGTATTTAAGTTATAGGTACACATTTGTGTGATTGAATAGGAATATGATATCAGAACTATATTTCTTGAAATATATAAAAAAAAAAATTTAATTGAATACAAAATTGTTTGTTATGTGACTTTTTAACTTTTTAATCATTAAGATGCTAGGTGTTTATGAAATCAAAGTCGTAAAAAAATGAAAGTGACTGATATCGAAATAATCAAAGATGGCAATTATCTGCCTAAGGAAGTGGGAAGCTCTAAAAATCCAGAAGCTAAAAACCCGCAATTAACGTACCTATAATGTTCTTAAAGCACAAATACTGTCAATTATTCACTCATGTATTGTATAATAAATACATTTTATTCTAATTAAATTATTTTTTATTAGAATTTAAAAATTTTATTTTTAAATCTAAAATTAATTAGGTTTCGTCCTAATTAAAAATAAATCTTCCAAAAATCAATCTGTAATTAATATACAGCACCACCCTTATAGAAGAAAAATAATACATATTGGATAGTCTCCAATACATGTCATGCATAATTAAAACATATATAGCTCAAAAGAGAATTGTATTTAGTTAAATTTTGTACAGTGTCAAAACTCCAAATATTTTTGTTTAGTCTAGATAGTAGATAATATTATATGTTATTGAATAGTTTTAAGGACATAATAGTGTATTATACACTGGGTATATATAAATACAAAATTATTAGTTGTAAGTAGGTATTATTCAATTTTAAACTGGTTTTACAATTTTTACATTGATTAAAATGAATAACAATATATTTTAATATTATTAATTATTACTATATAAAAATATGTTAACTAAATAGTTAAGATACTTTAGTTTAATATGTTTATAAACAAATCTAACTTATGAATATAATAAACAATAATTATACAACTAATAACTGTAATATAGTTCAGTCGTATTATTTTTTGGTTATATAGTATTAATGCTGGAATGGCACTCTTTAATCTTTATTAAACTAAAATGTATATAAATATAATATTATGGACATTTTCTCAAAGTTAAACAATTTTGTTTCCGAGTACAAATTTTCTATAGTTATATTTCAATAATCATGTTCACAAATAAAGAAACAAGATTAACATAATATTAATATTACATTTTTATAATAGGATTTTTAATGTGATGCCTAAAATAAACATTTTGTTTTAAGTTTTAAATAGCTAAATCATGTCTTATTGCTGATGTGACATTGTGTTAATATTTCCCTGGATAAATTATAAGTTTTAAAAAAATGTGTTAAATGATCTAATTATTAAAAGAGTTAAAAAAATAATGGTGATGTGAAAATGTATTTAAATATAATAATTTTTTTTTTTTTTTGGTAAGATATAACGTAAGATATTAATATGTTAGATTAACATAATAAGTATAAATAAAAAATACTTTGTATCAAGAAATTATTTTATACATGATAACTTTATTATTCTATATTATGTAAAAAAAAAAAATTACAAATCGCATATAAAATCTTCAACTGGTTTATATTTTGTATTTTATCAATTGTTGTCCATGTTTATTCAACCCATTTTTCCGAGTAATTTCAGTGTAAATCTAGGTCCTAATTCTCTGAAATATGATTTATTATTCAAAATCCTATATTTGTAATGCCTGAAAATTATTTTATTTCTTTTTTTAAATACTGCCACAACATGTTTGCCTTTAAATTTTAAATCTTGATGAAACACTGCTCTTAACATACGTGCTAAAACTTTATCTGATCTTGTTGTAAAATTTATTATGGTTAGTCCTCTTCTAAGTTTAGTAAATTCTTTGTGATGCATTTTGTTTGGAAATTCAAAATCACTTAAAATGAAATTTGCTTCTGTTTTATCAGCTAAATCGATAAGAGTTAGACCATTTGGTTCACTTATAAAACCTTTATCTTCTTTTAATATTATCAAATATGCATATCCTTTAATTGTAGCAGCTTGAATTATTTGTTTTATAGAAAAATAACTATGAAAAATTCTATCAGAATTAGGAACAAGTATAGTTAACATTTTTGCTAATTTTCTAACCCTCATCTGGGGATTTGGGTTATCGAATGTAATAAACACTTTATGATTTGAATCATCAGTTGCCAAGTCCTGTATTTTTTTTTCATTATCTTCATCATCAGAGTGGAATACTGATAAATCTGATTTTCTAGCATTTTTGATTGCTCTAAACAATTTCTTCAGATCACTGCTATTTTTATCTCTGTTTTGAAAATTATTTTTATATTTTAAGTTTTTAGGTTTCTTTTGAGCTAATACTGGTACTTCTGGTTCTGCCTGACCTTCCTAAATATATATATTATATTAATATTAATTATTAATAAAATCATATGAATAGCATACCATAAATATAAATTATATATATGTTATTGTTATAACTTGTAAAATAGATTATAAATAATAATTATAGTATTTAATGTATAATTTATGCTTGTAGCTAATGCTTTGAATTATTTGGTTTTGCATAGCCGCATAAGTGCCTACTTGTGATAAATCATGGTATATGATTTAAAGTGAAGAACAACCATTTAATAATGCATTTTTAAGTAGTTATATAATAAAACAATCGAATTTTTAATCAGGAACCTTGTGAAACATCATAGTCAACAAATATAAATTCAAAAAAGCTTTCCAATATTATGTTCAGGGTTTTTTTAATCAAATATAGGTATTATCACTATTATCAAAAAATTTTCAACGAATTGACTAATTAACGCAATGGAATATTTTAATCAAAATTAATATTTGAACATATTTTGATAATATGTATATATATTATAGGTAATACCATTTGATAAAAATTAAAATATTTATTTTGGAACTATAGGTGAATGTGGAATCAAGGACTCGGAAAAATATCACTACGATGCACATGCCATACATAACTAGACAGAACTGGGAAAATATTTTTGTTAAGAGGACGTAATACTGGCATTTGTTGTCTCTGTCTTGTTAGCACGAAACATAAATTACACTCGGCATTTCACGTGTAGATTTGTTAGTTTTAAAATTAGAGTGGTTTAACCTCTATCGAAGATTGATGAAAAGAATATTATCCGTGTTTGTAATGGGGTTTTCTGTAACAATAAATCAGTTTTTATGTGATTTATAATCACAAAAAAAATTAATTATAATAGTAAAAAACCCATATACCTACAAATACAAAAAGGTACCTAAACCTAATGTTCTTACAATCAGGATCTATAATAAGTTGATATATTCAAATGTTTAAACTAACGAAGCTACATAGGTATTGTGATCTGATGAACATAAATTTGAAAATGTTAGGTAGGGGTACGCTCTAGTAAGACGGAGACAACTAATGTCGATGTGGCGTCCTCTAAACACAGAACAGTTGGAATAAACCAACCATTTTTTATTCTTTTTGTTTGACCTATCAAATCCAAATTAAATTTTTATTTACATTCAAATTTATCACATTAATATCCACTACAGTGACCAACTCGTCGGGTGTATACTCAAAATCTTATATAAATTACATTACGATACCTATTTTGTAGAATTCATAATGATAATGAACTCAATTGGCACTAGAAAATGTGTTTAAAATATTAGTAAATATTAGTGTACCACATGGATATATTTTATATTGATACAGATTTTCTATTATGACTTTTTAAAGTTTTTAATAACTAAGTACATAAATACGAATAAAAATATTAAGAAGATTTTTATTTAATCTCTTGGTAAATCCTTAATAAATAATTAACAGTTAAAACCGTAAAAAATGATCAATTAAACAAAACAAAAATATTACTTACAGTAACTTCATTGTTTGATTCTATTTCTTCTAAATCCATATTTTTCTTGATAAATTTAAAGTGTGAATACGATGTCAATTTGTGAACTATGAACTAAGTAATAAGTATCTATTGCTTAACAACACAGAATGCGAATGCACGAGAAAATGTCATGTACAATGTATAAATGCCACGTCATATAAATGACTAACTAATAAACAAGTGTGTTAACTAGATAACCATGACATTGCATATATTGTAATATTACCCAGACTTGGAATAAACGCTAAAACGCATGGAAGAATAATAAATTATTATATTATATTTTTGTGCGATGGGGGTCGTTCTCCGACAAACATAAATTTGATAACATGATATAACCTCAAATATTCTCCATTACCGACCTAATTTTTATTAAATTGGCGTTAGGGAAATTTTATACTACAAAGTAAACAAATTTGTAATCTGAATCGTCGAAACTTAAAAGTTCATTTTTAAGAATAAAACCGCTTAAAAGGAAAATCTTTGAAATTAAGGCCATCTAAATCCAACAATATTATAATGCTCTATTGTTTTTACTTCTGTCATTATTGTAGACTCTACAAACTTAAATTTTGTAGTAGATATATCTTTATTATAAATAAAAGGTAAACACCATGGCTAAATACATTTATAATATGAATAACATTTAAATACCATGGCTAAATGCATTTATAATATAAATAAAATTTAAATACATAATATATTATTATTTATTATTTTTGTTTGTGTATTAATGAACATCAGATGAGAAACCACAGGGCTGGAAGTTGTTTAACATATAATTATATTTTACTATAAAATATAATAAAATAATAAAAAAATACTGTTGAAAAAATGTAGTTGTTTATCCAATTCCTCATTGAAACGCCACCAATATTGTTTAAGTCTATCTGTTCTTTATTAATGTTTGTAATATTCTTTTAAATTGATTTTACTATTATTTATAGAACTATAATAATTGTTGAACCAACTAAATTTAATTGCATTTGTTTACAGTTATGCATTTATACTTCAGTAGTTTAAAATATAAAGTGTATTAATTGTATTTGTTTAATTAATATAATACGTTTATATAATTACCTTCATCAAAAATATTTTTTAGAGCCAACTTATACTTAATGATGAGATTTTTTAAATTTGCAAATCAACATTTTTTTTATAAATAAGTGATACAAAATTTAATTTTAATATTAACAATTATTTTGAAAAATAGGAATATAAATAAGCTTATCTTCTTTATTCTTTATTTTAATTTATTAAATTAGTTTAATATGTATGGATTAGTTAGCATCAATTGTATTCAGCTATATATAATATAATATTCAAGATCTTGAAACTCTTGATATCTAAAAACTCTACTAAAGTATTGATAATATAAATAGATTATATAACCATATTATAAGTTGATCATATTGTAAGGTGAACATTTAAAAAAAAAATCACCCTATACAATGTTACAAACATAGGTGTAAGTCCAAATGTAGGCAAGATAAGTTAAACTTACTTTTCTTATTTATTTAACTCGTTAAAAGTTAGTAAGTATTACTTATATACTCTAATTAGTTTAATCAATTATAAAATCTAATCAGGAAAAATGAATTACCTCGTTAACGCCAAGATGTAAAGGATGTAACATATAAAATCAATTTATGTCAAGATAATATCGAGTTATTTTTGTTTAATTTATGACATTTTACTTATCTACAAAATACCATGTTAGTTTTCTTTTATTTATTATACTTTACTGCGGTCTGCGGGAAATTTATAGAACAGTTTTATAAAACACTTTCAGTCTTGTTATATACATCAACTCTAGTATAGTGGTTTATTTTTTGTTTGGTTAAACTTTCAGTTATACATATATATATAGTTTTTTTTTTCTATATTATTATTCAATATGAATCATTTACATGACCATAATTATGTTTTACTTTTTCCCAATCTCAAATGTGTGTAAAAAAAATGCGTCGGCGCCGTCATTCCGACAATCCATTTACAATCGAAGAACTGATAGATACCTTAAGCCAGCATCAAAATTCAGCATATGGAACAAAAATGCAGAATCCGTCCTTAAAGTAAAATTTCACATGTATTATCTAATAAAATAAAATATTTAAATATATTTTTATTTAGTTTTTTTTCAACAACAATTACTGTTTATGGTAGAAGGCGAACGGGTTGGCGTCATATTCTCAAATTTCGATGCGATTCAAAAATATAGATGAGAACTGCTAACTGTAAGCTTTGCAGGAATTGACGGCACATTTAAAAAGGTACCAAAAAGTCCACCACACCTAACCAAAGGATGTCTATTAACATTTCAAGTGGTTTTAAAAAATGTAGTAAGTATAATTAGTAAATTAATAAATACCTCTATATACCAATAGCTTCTCAAGTATATATACCTATTGACTGTATTTTCTATTTAAGTCTTTTCCGATGGTCTATGCGCTGACTTCCCGAATAACTCAAGCTACATACGAGTCATTCTTGAGGATTGTTCGTGAGGTTTTGCCATTGAATTATGTCCAGTTAACAATCATATCTGATTATGAAAGGGGGTTAATAAATGCAGTAGAATCAACCTTTCCTGAAAGCAGATTCCAGGGTTGTTGGTTCCATTACTGTCAAGTAAGTAATGTAAATCATTAACTATTAAGGTACTTAAGTATTTTATATCAATCAAGTTATTTTTTATTAGGAATAGTTAATATAATGTACAAAATTTAATTAATATCTTTTAGGGTATTGTAAGGTATTGTAGAAGAAGTCTAAATAGTATTTAGTATTTACCATTTATTCCAATCGTATCTCGAGGCAGCTTAGCAGCTACAATATTGTACATGGTAATTTAGTCAGAAATTAATAAGAATAAAATATTAATACCTTATACTGTTTTACAAAAATGTCTGTTATAGATCTTAGCTTTACCACATTTACCTGCTCAAGTAGGTACACCCCAATTGTACATCCGACGCCGCGGTCGCGGCGCAGAGCTAAATAAAAAAAGAAACTAGCGCGCGACGACGGTGTATATTACACAAGAAAACCAACTTGTATTTAACCAATATTATTTTACGAAAATTATGTCGACTACCCTGTAGCCTAAACTAATTAACCGATTGACTTGAAACTTTCACGAATAGCTCAGTTTGTCGTGTAGATAATTCTGTGAAAATTTAAAGTTTATCAGAGTATTACAGCCTTAGTTATATGCTAAAGTATTAGCATAATAATTAAGCAAAACGCTATTTTTTTCATCAATTCCACAATGTATATGTTTGTGCTGGCCGCCCATTTTTTTCCTTCCACTCGTCGGTTGCAATCACTCGTTGCGTAATCCGTCGTCACGGGGCTGCGTTGAACTATCTGGCCGCCTGAATTTCCCTCTCCATACAACGGGTTTACGTCTTTTGTGTATAAATGTGAAACAAAACATTTGATAACCGACAGTACTATACAGTAGTGGTGCCCGTTGCAGGTGCGAATCCAAGGGGGGGGGGGTAGGCAAGGGGCCATGGCTCCCCCGTAGACTGGTGGATTTTCTATTATATCTATTTTCGGCAGCCGATAAAATGTATTGTTTTATCCGAAGAGCGCTTAAATCATAGATAATAAAGATATGGATAGGACATAACGGTCTTATAAGTGGGAATTAAGGGGTACAATTGAGGCCAAATAAGTATACCTATATCGAGTATCGACTATCAATATAAAAGCATTGATAAAAGAGCCTCAATTGCCTCTCCTCCGGGAACGCGGCCTTAAATATATTTATTGTAGGCGTAGCCTATCCATATCTTTATTATCTATGGCTTAAATGGACTTGCATTACTTAATTGTTATAGAAATATTAGCATTGTGATCATTTTTTAATATTTATTGTTATATTTTATTATTAATTATTACTTATTATATATTACGTATCATAATTAATTAAACCATTTATATTACTTATCAAATTATTCTATATAATATTTTATTGTACTGATAAACTGGGTTTAAATAATAATATTTGCCTATTTGCTTTTTTCATGGTTGTTTTTATAGCTTGATGTACAGCCCACAACACAACACTTCACCATAGTATAATTTACCAAGTAACAATTAACAATAAAAAATTACAAATTTACGTTTGTAAACGTAAAGAGAACCACCGCGGTTTTTTACTTTTGTATTAGGTAGTACCTTCTGATAAAAACGGTAAAGTGAAAATATGATAAGTAATTACTATGTAAAAACCCATAGGCTATAATTTAAGTGATCAGCACTTTGTTCGTAAAATCAATTGTTTTTGAACAATTAACAAAAAAAATACAAAACGACTTACGTTCTACATACGAATGTAGGGCCAGACACAACTAGCGCTTTAGTTCACGCGGCCACAACCCTTGGTCGTTCTGTTGTTCAGTACAGTATAGCACGAGTTACAACCTGTGTAGATAACCGTGACAAAGACAGAAGAGTAGCTCTTCTTAAATGTCGTATTCCATCTACGGCAAATCGTAAATCAGAGTGTAATTTGGTTGTAAATAAACAGCATAATATTGAAAAAATAATACAGATATATTGTCTAAAAAACAATTGAGTTCTAAAAGAGCAAAATTAATTATTTCTAATGAATTGACAGATCAACATGTTAAAAAAAAGCAGAGTAAACTGTCTAAAAAACAATTGAGGTCTAATAGCATAAAAATATACCTCTCCTCTCCAAACAAATACATTTCATCACCACTTGAAATTAATTACATATATCTAAAATCGTAATTAAAAAATGAGTGATATCTAATCAAAAACACTCCATGTAAAATCATCGCTAAGTAAAAAAAATCGCTTAAATTACAAAAGTAGTGATATCAAAAATTGGCAAGGTAATTTCATAAATTCATTGATATAAAAGTATTTATAACTGTTTGTATTTATTGTACCTTGTGAATTTATTTAGTGCAAATAATTTTACTTAGCTTGGCGGCTATTAGAAGAATGTATTTAAATAGTTGTATTGTTCTATAGCTTAACTATAGTAAAAATATGCAAATTTATGCGAATATTTATGTATAAATCGAGACATTTGGTTCTTATAGTTGAAGACACATAAATAATCGTAACTGCGCCAAGCTAAGTAAAATTATTTGCACTAAATAAATTCACAAGGTACAATAAATACAAACAGTTATAAATACTTTTATATTAATGACTTTATGAAATTACTTGGCTAATTTTTCATATCACAACTTTTGTAATTTAAGCGATTTTTTTTACTAAGCGATGTTTTTACACGGAGTGTTTTTGATGAGATTTACAATACATGATGGATTTTGGATGCTACATGATGCTACTCGGAGGGAGTATATTGATACTCTCAATGACGATGGGAATTTCTTAATGTTTCTCCAAAGAGCAGGTCATATGATGGACGGGTATCTGCATTCTGCATGGACAAGTTGGCCCACAGCCATGATAACCTGATAAAATATTTTATTCCAAATTTTATTAATATTTTCATACAATTTTTATACTTTTAACAACTTTTTTATGACAGATTATATTGATTTTATTGACAAATTATGTATTTAATTTTTTACATTTATTGATAAATTCAATTAGTCGTGAATAGTGATGAATGTATTGATTTTACAATGACTAGGTATGTGTGTTTTATTATATTTATTATATAATTATTTACAATAAATATAATATACGATGAATGTATTGGTTTTACAATGATTATGTGTGTTTTATAGTTCTATTATTGTTATATATTTATACTGTAGGATGGGGTTGATTAATAGGAAAAGAAAAAGAATTAAACTGAATGGTCTAACGTATTTTTATAAAATTTTTAATTTTACGAAAAAACACTATTCATGTTATAACATTGAGTAATGCTGTCACTTATTGGTACAGTACGTGGCGCACACTATATAGCTCACGCGTACTGTATGAACACTACTATTAACGTACGTTGCGCCAGTCCGGCCCATTTCGAAATATTGGAAAATTTTTGCACCAATATTTAGCATGTAATTAGCATGAATATTTGCATGACTAAAATTAGAATTTGCATGATATTGGGTTAACGGTTAAATCCAAAATTTGATGAGCCGGGCTGGCGCAACATTCTAATTTTAGTCATGCAAATTCATGCTAATTACATGCTAAATATTGGTGCAAAAATTTTCCAATATTTCGAAATGGGCCGGGCTGGCGCGACGTACGTCTACTACCTACTGGCTACTACACTAGTTGACAAAAGACAGAAGGCTGAAGCCGACTATAAGTATAAGGTACGAGGAAAACCCAACGATATACCGATAGCATAGCCTACAGTCGTACACCTTATATGTATATTACTAGTTTACTACAATACATAACAAATACAATACGCGATGAACGTATTGGTTTTACTATGATTATGTGTGTTTTATAGTAGTTGTAGTTCTATTATATAATTAAAATTTTCCGTTTCGTATGGTATAAATTTAATTTCTATCAGTAGATAGCTTTCTCGGTTCTTTCCCACGCAAAACAGTTTTTGCTATGTTTTACGCATTTGTTGGAAAAAGACAACACATTCGGTATAGCATTCTATTAATATATAAATTATAAGTATTATAAGAAAAACTTCCAACTTCTATGTATTTTGATGAGTAAATTACATCATTTTATAACTTAAAATAAATATAAATCACAACTTTTTTTTATATAGAGTTATAATAGAATGCTCACACAATAAGGGACGTTTAATATTCCACTTAAAAACATAGGATAAATGGGATCAAAAGAAGATGAAGCATTAATGGAAATGATTGAAAAGAAAATAATACCTTAAATTTAAGCAAGCAATGAAGCAAATAAAAGCCCATTTAATAAACAGTAAATGTTTCAATAAATCAAATAACAAAACCATTTTCAGTTACTTTTACCAACAAATCATAAAGTATAAATTATAACGTTAACTTTTGTTGAGTAATCAATTCTACACCGCTTATCTGCCTCTTTATCGTTATTACTATTATTACTATTAACATTATTAATTTCGTCAAGCCGGTACTGGTGTTTTTCCACTTATATAATAAAGCCAGTCTGTTACACACCGTCAATGAAATATAGTTACGTTTACTTATATACGGTCCTCAACGTTGGTCTCAACCATATCGATTTTTCCTTATTATAAGTTTCTATAACTTTATCTGTACCTATTTAGAATGCAGTAACTTTGAGACCTTAATTAATTCAGTTACTAATTTAATCAGTTCTATTCTGAAATGTTCATATTAGTTTCATCCAAACACTAATAAAACAATGATGTAATCATAATTTATATTAATGATAAAAATTCGAATTTTGAAGAAATTCATTAAAATAACGAATATTTTTTAATTATTTTCAAGTGTAAACTATGTTAGGTAGCCTAAAAATGTAATGTAAGATCCTTTACTTATAGTTTTTCCAGAAAATTAAAAATTTATAAAACTGGGGATAAACATAAATATGTATTGAAATGCTTCATCAGTTTTTGTCACTAAAAGACCCCCCCCCCCCCCGAAATTTCTAGTTCACCTATAGTTTGGGGGTATGGGGGGCGAAAACCCCACGGGTCTCTGATCAACCTATACTGAAAACCCTACCCGAACTAAAATCCTGCGTACTCTACTGTTCACTGGTGTAACTGAAGATACAAATGTACAAAGAATCTTACTTTTAAGTGTCAATTCCATTTAAATCAATTGATGCTGCTGGTGGATGTGTAAAAAAAAATTCCAATACCAGAAGATAATGAAAGTAGCCACTAGATTCTTTATCCCGATAATGAATGTATACTTAACATGTTTGTTAAGATAGAGCATAAAAGCTCTAAAAAAGGCTATTACTGTTCAGTCTTATAACCTTAAGCCATAATATCAGCACATGTTTAGTTTTTCACTCAATATAAATATCACTTCATGAGTGCTTAGAAATTTATTTTAAATTTAATTAAATAAAAATGAGAATGAAAATAAAATACCTTCATATTACATTAGGAATAATAGGAATGATATTAATCATTTTTTTTTTATTTGGTATCTAAATAAATGTTAATTTTCAAGAACAAAACAAGTGTTTGTAAAATCAACGACACTTATAATAGACTGTAAAAGAAACTAAAATGATGGTTCACTTTTAGTACCAATGAAAAATGAAAAATACATTCCTTGTGCTATGAGTAAAAGATATTTACAAAATCTAATTTTAAATAAATCATCATATTTACAGATTTTCAATGAATTAATTGATGTGAATATAACAACTAAAAATAACAAAAATCAAGGAAATGAAGATAATGGGCCAATGAACAACTATGCGAAGACAGTAGGTTCTCATTGTATTGAGAATTGGGCATCATAATTAGCAGATGATTGTCTAACTGAAGTTGAAAAACTTTAAGGCGAGTTTAACATTATACAGCTGAATTAGCTCCTTTGGTGATTATAAATATATGAAGTTGTATCCTTGTGCATTTGGAGTTATGACAAAATGGTTTGGGTATGAAGAATAAGCTACTGTTTCAACTAATTAAGTTGAAAGCAATTTTAACCAGGTTAAAAATAAAGCATTTAAATTGGAAAATTTATCTGTTAGAGTAGACTTAGTACAAAAATTAATATATAATTACAAAGGAGATAATTCACTGTACAAATTCCGTAAATGATAATAAAATCAAAAATAATGAAGATATTTATAGAATGTTGAATATATTTATTTAGAATTCGATTTGGATGATAATGATGATTTACATTAAAAAATAGATAAAGTGAATAATTTTGAAATTCATACAGAAACAAGTATATAAGGAAATAAAGAAATACATACAAACAGACATGGATATAAATGAAGACATATAGAAAGAGAGTTTTAAACGGGTAGAGAAGATATTCATATAGAAATAGAATTAGAAAATAATAATAAGCTTTGTTTAGCATGTAAAAATGGGAATTTTCTGGCAGGAATACATAGGTGTATTATATATCAAGAATCTGTACATTTATTTGGCTGTTCAGTCAAAATAAACACAGCAAAGAAGGTAATGGAAATTCGCTTGTATGTTTATTGTGTGCTGAAAAAGATTATGAAAATGTGGCTAGAAAACATTGACAAAAACGAAGGAAATTTTCTTCATTATCTTACTGAAAATCTCTAAAATCTTATCTGGTTTTGCTACATGAATTAAATTTGAATCAAAAAGATCAAGGAAAAAACATTTAAAAGAAATAAAAATGTACTTCAATATAAACTTTATAGTTTACCCAAAGTTAGAAAAGTCTTACTAAGTCATAGCTGTTCACTTGATTATTTATTATCAATTTTAGAATGTGCTGTTGTTGACAGTCAATTTTTTTAAAAATATTTAACATCTTTAATAAAAAAAATTTATAATATGTTAACTATGAAATATATATATATATACAATTACCGAATATTATTATTAGCCATGTATGTCATTAAATTGTATTAAATAAAATTATGTAAGACTTATTGGGGGTAATATTGATCAATGCAATGGATATAATAATTTTAACAACAAAGAAACTTTTACATCAGATACCATCAAATGAATCTTTGCACCAATTTTCCATTCCCAGAATTTGTGATTTAAAACAGCTGTTAAATAATAACCTTAAGTGCTATAAATGGATGAATCAACAATCAAATGTAAATTAATATTTTACAAAAAAAGAAACAATAAAATGTCCCAAGGGTGACTTAAATAGAATAATCACAATAATAATGAAATCACATTTATTTTAATTTAGTAGGTTTTTACACCCCAAGGTAAATCTATCTTTTTTTTATCACTTTAAAAGCATAAAAATAAAAAAAGGTATTTTTTATGATTTGGTTTATCTACCACTGTCTCCAATATCAATAATATAGATCTAGTATAATAAAATTATACTGGTGAAGTTATATTGGCCAATATACCTAAGATATCTTATCTAACATGTGATATGAAATATAAATGGCCTAATTATTACTCCTTAATTCCTTATATAACATGGTTCGTTCCAGGCTCCTTAATTAACTTCATATTAATATAATAGGTACTATTTATATACAACATTTTATCAACTATTATTTAATGAATATGGTAAATTAACCAAAAACAGCATATTCTATAACATAAAAACAGTTATTAATATAAATATGATTAAAAATTTATAATTTTAAAAATTTTTCTCATGTTACTGCATCTCTTGGTATAGAATTATCTTCATCAAGGTTCAGTTATGGCACTACAGAATAACCTTAAAATTATTTAAAAAAAAATTAAATCAACTATTTGTTTCTATAACTATTTATTTCTTACTTAAAAAATCAGGTTCATTATTATCATCATCAATTTCACAGTCGATATCTGGTCCAAAACCTTATAAAATAAAAAATAAATATTTGAAAGTAAAATAAAAAATTACTATAAATGTCATCTTACCATATGGCAAAAAAATTTTGTTCACCAGGAGATAATCTTGATTTATTGGTCTTTTTACTACATGTCCTATAAAATAAATCAAAATCATTTAGTGTAAATAGTTATAATGACTATATAATAACTTAATTATACGTGGTACATTCTACATACAGTAGTCACTCGATAATTCTAAATTCAAGGGACTGAGTTAAAAATTGTATTTACCGAATGTTTGAATAATCGAGGGAAAAAAAGGTGAAAAATTGTATGTATGTACATATTACATTTATTTGTTTATTTATTCTAAATACATATTATTATATTTTACATATTAAAGAGATGTTTTTTTTTTTTTTTGAGTGAATATTATAGACCATTATCTGGTTTACAGCATCCTCTAACTTACTGATAGCAAGATTTTGATTGGATTTATAGAATGTGTTCCACCGACAGATATTTTTAATTATCGAGGGATCAGAATACATGTATTTTCTTCTAATTATAGAGGTTTTCTCAGGGGACTTTGTGTTTAGTTTGATTTATGAAGTTTTTCGAATTATTGAGTGACTACCGTATCTTAATTTGTCTCAAATTACAAAAGCAAGTTATATTAAATAATTATACATGAGATATTTGAACTTATTACAATTTTTTTCTTACTTGAATTATTGACTTCATCACTGTCATTATTAATTTTATTGTCAATAACTGCTCGTACACCTTGCAAAAAAAAATATATATCAATCAATTTAGTTATATTATGTCATAAATTAATAACAAAAATATTATTATATATTATATTATTGATACTATACATTATTATGCTTAATTATATTATCTTAAATTACAAACAAATAAATTATTATTTAATTTCTAATTGTTCATACAAAAATAACAAGAGTAATGGTACATTTGAATTATAAGCTTTTAAAAGCTATAATCAATTTCAGATCTTTGTGAATTTCTTATATAATAGCGAATAATTTAAAAGTTGAAATTTAATTACTATTCCTATGATCTTGCATCATTTCTGCTAAAATTATATATTTTACTCATTTTTATTAAGCTTATCAGTTATATTGAGCAATATACAATACTTAACCTCAACATAAATATTGATTATGGTTTTATAAAGAGTACAGACAATTTAAGCAGCATTATGAATGAGAATAATTTTGAGTTATTGCAATACAATTATTATTATTATTAAATTTCAAAAAATTTGGAGTAGTAAATATTAAAAAACATAGTTTAACTACTAATGGACCTGATACAACTTATAAATTAGGAAGTTTTTGCTATTGGATGATTAGTTTTACTAAAGATACCCCTATTACGTGCAGGAGTTGTCACCCTCTTGCATAAGTTTTTAATCCTATTCAATTTCAAAGTAAGTTATGAGTATTTTAAAATTGTAATATTTTTCATTGGTAACACAAAACAAACACATCCCCTTAATGTAAATAAAAATAACAAAATAGTTATTTAGCTCGTTGAATAGTAAATTTATCATGATTAAAATAATAAATGTTACATAATTGGAAAATGCTGATGTTAATAATAAAATTTGGTAAAACACTTGGTAAAATGAAGCATACATGTGCAAATATTTAAAAAAAATGTTTAGTTAGTATATTTTACTTTAGCAAAGACTCTGTGCAAGGTTAAAGATAAAACAAAACTATTTTTGAACTCATATACTTAATGATGCGAATAGTTAACATTGTGTTAAGTAATCAAAAATCAAAAGTAGATGAACTTGCAAAAGTGGTTCACAACAATAATTTTTTTTTTATGCATATCCAATGAGTTTTTAGAATATAAGCCAAATAAAATATGAATAAAAATGTTACCTTTTTTAATTTGACAGAAACATAGATGAACCATCGGCCCCAAATAAAATATTTAAATTAAATTTTTAATCCTGGATATAATTAATTAGGTACCTAACTCGATTACTAATTTACTTAAATTGTAATTTTTTTGCAAACAATTACCTGGAAATCCAACTTTTTGTTCATCAATTTCTGGAGCAGAATCCCAACTGGATTTACAACTTTCTTCTTCCATAATTATCTTTATACAAATAATAGCCCAATTAAAAGAAATTAATTAAAACAAAACATTATAAAATAACTACATAACACTTATTTTTATGTAAAATACCCATATAAACAATAAAACAACAAAGATTATATAAGAATGTTTTATATGTATTTTATACTCTCAACATACTATTCTAAAGGAAAATATGAAAGCTTAAAGTACATATAATGCCCTTTGACAAATGCACTATTTAAACAAAATAAACATACATTGATCTTATATAACAGCATAAAAACCTCCTTCAAATACATAACTTAAAATAAGTGTTATTCATACAAGTTAAATTAATTATTTATTTTTTTTTTAACTATATCTTACAGTACATTTATTAAATTATCTTTTATCTAGTGGTGAATGCTAACACTGGTGCACAGGTATAATACTTATTTATTATATTATTTTATAATATTATTCATTGTATTACACATTTAGATATACCAACATAAAGGATTAAAAACAGTTTACAATTTACTTACACATTCAGTTTCTATGAAACCCATAAATATTATATGAAATAATATATTAATATTTAGAACTAAATAGTAATAAAATAAAATAATGAAAAACAAATTTAAAAAAAAGTTTTACTTTTATTACTTTTATGCATTGTACAGTTGAATATTAAAAATGTTAATCAATGAACAATTGTTCAAGCGCAACAGAGAGTGCACACAAAAAGTGCTTAGTAGTTTAGTACCGCGGTCACTAGTTAAAAAGGGCTCTCATTACAACTGGTATTTCTTTGTGACAGTTAACTTATAGATAAATTACACTACAGCTACCATCAGCATATACTCAATATGATGAAAAAACTACTAAGAATTTATGCAAAATATTAACAGGTTAAGCGTCACAAAAAAAAAAATGAGATTTTGCATATATATCGTCACGTAGGATTTATTGACCCTGCTGTGTGAGTTGTCAAAAGCGCTACAAAAGCTTTGTCTTTAACGCCACATAGTTTCAAAACCTTAATTTTACGAGTTATTCTGTAGAATTCAAATAGAGCGTTTCTTGTAAGGCAAGTTAAATTTTAGAAAACCTGCTGAATCTGATAAGAAACATTTTGACATGTAGTATGTTGGGTTAAACCAACGTAGGGACCCTACGTAGCTAAACCTGTTAACCTAAGCACCTGAAAAAGTTAATTTGAATATTGCCATCATACTTGTAAGTTTATATTGGAAAAAAATTAAGCAAATTAAAAATATTATAATAATTGATGATAAAAATACGAAACTTTTTATGACTAGTTTAGTTTCTACTATGCTAAAACATACTTCAATTTATACAAGTACAGTATACCTAATTTAAAACTATTAGAACTACGCTAATGCTGTGTTTGATATACGATGTTATTTACTTACCAGCTAAATGGTTAAGAGGACACTACACCCGCATGTGTTGTCTCCGTCTTACAAGTACGTAACATTGCAAAAATTGTTTCGCGCGGGAAAGAACCGAGAAAGTTACAGTTATAACTAAGAAACGAAATTTTCACCACATAAAAAGGAGTATTTTGTCTGTGCAATATCGTTTTTATTTTTTCGATATCAGAACTACAAAAAAAGTTATTCAAGCTTAAAAAACACAAAATTAATATATTATAATACAATAAGAATTTTTTTTGTATAAGTGATATCAAAAAAATAAAAACGATATTGCACAGATAAAATTCTCCTTTTTATGTGGTGAAAATTTCATTTCTTAGTTATAACTGTATCTTTCTCGGTTCTTTCCCGCGCGAAACAGTTTCAGCAATGTTACGCACTTGTAAGACGGAGACAACACGTGCGGGTGTAGCGTCCTCTTAAACAACTATAAAATATGACTTATAATTTGTTGTGGCTTATTGGGAGTGGTACTCACGCACCCTCGCACATTGTTCATAAAATTTAGATCAAATACCATATACTTACAAATCAATCGCCGGTGATGTACGAAACTATGAACCACGACAAATCGTTAAGCCCTCTTATTGACAAGCGAAACAAAACAACCCTGAATTAAATTGAAAAATTAATAATTATTAATTTACCTTCAAAAAATTAATCAGAAATCGACAATACTAACCGAAAGTTTATTTACAAGCGTAATAATATTTGGGCATAATCACACTAATACACTATCACTGATTTATCAGCACAATTTAAGATAGTAGTACTATCTAGAATCATGGATTCTTAACTTAACCTAACCTATAGGACTGGACACGACAGCTGGTAGAATGGTGTGGGAAGGTTAATCACAAAATGTTATTGGTTGGGCGGAGTACCTACAGGCTACAAGGGAATTTGAACTTCTTTTGATACGTCTTCTTAGTGGATACTTATGGAACTAGATCAAATTATCACAAATTTCCAATGCGCCACTAAAAAGTAATTTTTTATTGATTTGAATTTCAAATTACAAATAAAACTATACAAGTTATAACAAATTAGTATAACCACTATTTACTATATTGATGTAAGTAAATCTGATAAGCTTCTTTAATATCATATTATCATATTGTACCTATTCATGTTAACTGTTAAGTGTGAAGTATTAAGGGCCAGCTGTACCGTCTACGGTTAAACTTCGATTACGCTTAATCAGCTGATAACAGATATTTAACCGTGCAAATTCGGCCGATTATGCTCCGGTTAACTTTAATCAGAGACGGTACAACTGGCCCTAAGACTTGGACTAAATATAAATTATAAAACTATTAAGTTAAAAGTAAAAAGTAAAAACCAACATGACTTCTGTAGTATGGAAATTTTTTACGAAGTGCTCTGATGATGTATCTAAAGCACAATGTTCTATTTGCAACAAGAAAATATCTAGGGGTGGACGTAATTCTCGGACTTTTACACCTCAAAACTTACTAAAGTTGCATCTTATGCTTGAGCATAAAAATGAATTTATGAAAGGTAACGCTAATAAGAAGAAAAGAAAATTGCTACCTAAAAGTGATTTAGAAACTATTGTACTTGACCTATTTAAATTAATCATTAATTCGGTGGACACTTATTAATTATTATTTAATATATTTTGATTAGTTTATTAGTAATAATGATTAATTACTGTATAGTAGTTATAGGAACATAACATAATGGTTCTGAATGAAACTTGGTTCTTTGTTAATTTGATATGTAATAAATAATAAGAAGTTAATTAATAATTACTTTTGTTGGAAGAAGTAGATTTAACTGTTGTACAAACAGCTAAAACATGTCAAGAAGTATCCAAGCCAAGTTCATTGCTAAATAAAACTCAACATTCAAAAGTACATCAGCCCACAATAAGTTTCATGTTGGAAAGCAAAACTCCATTAGCATAATTATAGCTCAAGATCCTTACATATTACTGATTTGATTGCCAAAATGATAGCTAAAAACCAGTTGCCTTTTCATCAGGTTGAAAAACAAGGTGATATCTTGGTTTGGTTTACCCTTAGTTTTACTTTACTATGATTAAAGTTGTAAACTTTAAACTTTAAACCACGGTTTGCAATTAAATTTTTTCCATTAATTTAAATTGTATGTTTCAAAAACTTAGTTAAGTTCTTAGAACCTCGATACACCATACCTGATCGGACAACAATTTCAAGAAATATTATTCCTAAATTGTATTTAAAGGTATCTCAGAAAATTTGTGACGTCATTGAAAATATGGAATTTACATCATTTACAACAGATCTATGGTCTTCAAACAATAATACAGATTATCTGTCATTAACTTGCCACTTTATAGACAACTTAAACAACAATTTTATCAGAGAGAATATATTATTAAAAACCATTTCTTTTAAGCCTATATATCACCTGGGTGAAGATATTTATACATTTACTACCTATTGATACATTGGAAAAGTGGGGAATTAAGAAAAACAAATCCATGTTTTTTACGAGACAATGCTCCAAATATTGTGAAGGCTTTTTTTCTATTTTTTCTATAATATATATTAGATATTTACTATTTAGATTATAGAAAATTGGGAAAGGACTACCGAAAAATAATTTTATAAAAAATAATAATAATATAATTAATATATTTATATATTTATATATAATTTATTATTTTTTTCAAAAATGTCAATTCAATAAAATGATATATAATTTATTAATTATTTGTGATATTATTATTTTAATTTACAGGTAATAACTGATGTTTTATGGAAGCAAAAAGATCATGAAGAATTATTAAAAAAGTTAGACAAATAGTTGGCCATTTTAAACATAGCATTTCAGCTAACAAATTAATCAATAGTTATCAAAAATAAGAAAAACGGCTTGAACGAAAATTTTTTCTAGATGTTACAACCCGCTGGAACAGTACTTATCTTATAATCACTAGGTTTCGAGAGCAAAAAAAGTCTGTCATTGATTTAGCTCCTTACATACATCTGTAAGTAATATTGACTAGTGAAGAATGGGTTTTATTAGATGAAATATATAAAGTTCTTGAAATATTCTATTTGGTAACTTTGACGTTATCTAAAGAAACCTCATCACTGTCTAAAGTCATACCAGTTTTAAGAAGCGTCGGTACATATTTGAAAAAAGATGTCAGCAAATCTAACAAAAGTGGAATTGCTGAAAAACTACAGTCTAGAATAAATAAAAGATTTAGTGAATATGAACAAAATAAATTGCTTTTACAAGGCACAATTTTAGATCCTAGATCTAAAGATAAAGTATTTTCCGGAGAATATGAAAAATGTCAAGAGTAGTATGTTTTAGTATGTTCTGTATCGACTGTATCCCCCGCAAATCCGGAGAATCCGGCTACCCCGCCAAGCCTATAGATCTATGCTTTCGTGGCCATGCTCGGCCGTGTCCCTTCCATCCATGCCCTTCACTTACGTGCCCCTTCCCTTCCCATCAATTCCTATAACTTATCAGCATAGCTCTACCCCTTACATCTATTCCCATCATATACATACCCCCGCCCCCACCCCTTATCATCTGAACTATTATTACCATTGAAAATTAAAAGTAGTATACTAATATACTATAATATATTTTCTAAGATTTAATTAAAATAATATCCTGATGTTTAAATCGATTATAGAATATTCGTTTTGAGATAATACAAAAGTTGATTATAGTTCATAGAAAGCTAGCAACTGGTGAATATTTATAATTTATATTAGATCATAATAAATATGTAATTATTAACGATACCTAATTATTTTCGATCAATATGAAATATGAAAGTTTATATGTACGTATAACTTATATCTAATAACTATTAACACTTTATGATTTATGAGTTTAAAATAACCGTGCTTACACCGTGTCCAAAAACATACTGTGAACTAACCAACGGTGTTAAGACTCGTTCTCTGAACCATTAAATTTACATCGGTGCATTTACACTTTCACAGCACCATTTAGTGACAGTAAAGCACACCATGAACCATAATTTAATTTTGAATTTAAAAGCTGCACCAAAACATAGTTCACACACACCGTGTTTCAACCGTTAAAAAATGCTCTGTTTAATGAAACCGACACTGAACGATAAAAATGCTACTCATCGGGATATAGTCAACAAAACGATTTATAATCACTTCTATATTTAGATGTAAATATCTCGATTAACGTTTATCATATAGCATTAGCAGTTACACTATTATAATAACTTAACACTTTTCTAACATCTATGTGTTATTGTGTATGAAATTATACATTATCATTTAGTTAAAAGTCATTAGGAAAAGATAATTTAGAGATTTCACATATAACACATCGCTTTCCAATGTCTTGATTATATATTTTAATATACTACGAAATATTATGAAAAATATAAATTTATTACCTAATACCTACTATAACTGTGTGAAGATGGTAGCTATATTATGTATAAGAGACACAATTTCACTCAAAGGAGTTATACTGTTCTTCAAGCTCTTGAAAACAGTATATATGTTATTATTGTTCTTAACCCAGTGTTTATTACCTATCAGTCAAAATGTTCAATTATGATGTTTGTGAGAAAATTTTCACTGTGAAATCTAATATGTTAAGACATGCGAAATCTCACAAACTTATTAAATTTATATGTGTCAAATGCAAACAAATTTTCAGTAGTCGGGATGACCTTGTAAATCATGTACAGAAAAAACATGGTATGTATTATATTCAATATTATGTAATTTAAAAATATTTTAAAACAGATATAATCATTAATATACATTTGTTGAAGTACACCAGATACACAGAAGCTAAAGGTAAATAATAATCAGATCGGATATATGTAATAATACAATAATATGTATAATTGATACGAATAACTATAGTGCTCCGAGGCATAATATAAAACAACGACTAATCGTCCTACAGGCTACTAGGTACATAGAACGAATATGCTAGTAATACAAAATGCCTATTCAGCGTCTGCTGTACTACAGTGTGAATAATTTTACTTATAATCTACATACTATAGGGTGTGTTGTTTACATTCAACAACATTTCTATAAAATAGTATAATAATATATGAATGTAAAATTGTATAACGAAAAAAAAAAATTAATATTTATATACATATTATGTATGGTATAGAAATATAGAATATAATTTTTATAATAATATTATAATTAGTTTATATTACCGATTAAGAATTATTCTATAAAAAAAGTATAATATTATAATATAATGAATACAGTTAAATATTAAGGGATAAATAATTGAATATTACTATACATAAGTTATAATTGACAAGAACAACCTTCGATTCTGTAATTATTATTATCCTTTATTAGGTCTCATTAAATATAGAAGTGAATACAATTTCGCGCGCTATGGGTTTCCCAGTCAGACAGCAGTCATTAAGTGAGTAGTACTATTATTATTAAAATTTATTAACATCAATAATAATAATAATTATTTTTTATAAGGTACAGGTGTCGTGGATAGTAGTGTAGCATCCTCCTCAAATGTGAATGTTATCATTCCACCGCAACCCCCCTCCGCTCTCACCCCTTCAGTAAACGAAATAAAACCTACTCGGTGCATAATATAGTAAAATTTAAAAAAGCTCGCATACGAATGGTTAATACGCAGTGTTTTATCGAGCTCGACTCTTCGCTAGATAGGGCTGTAGTATGGTATTATAGGGGTAATACCGTGTTATGGTATTTTACGCACAACACAAAATAAAGCGTACGCACCAATTTAATTTTAAAATAATTAATGTATTTTTATTAAATTGTTAATAAAAAGATTTAGGTATAGCTACAAATGGTAAATCAGACACTGGTTATTTTACGACTAATTGTACAATAAATATAGAATTATCTGGTTAAACATACGTTATGTATAATGCTTGGTTCTAACTACGACTGACTGACTCCTTGTGTGTTGTCGAGACGGTGCCCCGTGTCACATCAAAAATCCTTATTCATCGGTTCCCACGGTAGCAGCGTCGTATGACACACACTCTGCATTTGATTATAAAGAAATACCTCTAGGTATATATGTATTAACATAGATAGATGTATCATAATCAAATATGTAATAGTCATGGGTTCTTAACACACCCCAGACTAAATGAGGCACGGGGGTCCAATGACCACAGTGTTTCACTCAAATTAAAAGTTTCTGTAAAGTTTCGAATTTTGTTTTTCCAATTGTGCAACTGAGGATATCCAAAAATTTAAGTCCGCACATAACCATGTAGTAGTCCGTCATCGTTTCGCGTTGATTGTGATGTACATCATAAGGTTACATCATCATATTTCAGCAGGAAATGGAAATATCGTAAAAACTTATAAATAAATTAACCTATATTTTGCAATTTATTGTAGTTATGAGTAAACATCATACCGTTCATAACCCTAAAATGGTTTAATCCTAAAATTTCCACTTATCTCTTTGTATGTATTAGATAAATATTGTCTAGTGTTGAGTTGGGAGTAATTTATTTTATACATACGAAGAGATAAGTGGTAATTTTAGGTTAAAACCATTTTAGAATTTTCCGAATTTAAAATTTTTTTTATGTATAATATGTTGTAATACTACACCAAATTGCAAAATATAGGTTAATTTATTTATAAGTTTTTTCGACAATTTTCATTTCCCGATGAAAACGATGATGTAACCGTATGTTGTACATCCAGGGGCGTCATTTGGGGGGTGGCAGGGTGTGCGGTTGCACCCCTTACTTTTAGAATGTTACAATTAGCCTGCGCCTTGCTGAAGCCTAAAATAATGCACCAGCCTCGAATGCACAATTATTTATATGATTAAAATCAAATTGTAATAACCGGTCTATAATGTATGGAAATAATTGAATGCATGATAATATACATATACGTATTACGCATGTATATCTATTTTTATATAGCCTGGTGAAATTTCAAAATGGCCTGCTTGAAACTTCGCACACCCGAAAAAAACCTGAAATTACGTACCTGTGTACATCACAAACAACGGGGAACGATGACGGATTACTACATGGTTACGTGTAGGCTTACGGTTTTGTCTGTCTTTCCTCGGGAAATTGTCAAATTTTTATGTAAAATTGACGTATTAGGTGTAACAAGGTGAATCCATAGACATATAAAATAACTAGTTGGCCGACTAAGGTAATATTGAAATCAGCCGCCATAATATGTCTACAGGGTAATTTTTACAAAATCACATGGTTGTTATGAATATTTAATAATGATAACAAAATTAATATCAAAAAGTCAAAATGAATTGTGTAATTACTAATTATTTTATATTTTAACTATTTAAAACATTTTTTTATACAAATTGTGAAAATAAATACATACAAGATATTAATAAATACATTATACATTGCAATATAAATTATAATAAATATTATAATAATATTACATAAAACAGTAAATAATGTAACAACATTTTAAAACAATACTGTTATACTAATTAGAGACTACCTACTGATTTGAAAATTAAATTAGTTTAGAAAGTTTATGTCTTTGGTGTAGTGGATTCATAATACCTGAAGAATAAATTTTTAAGGATGATTTTAAACTTAGTTTTAAAAATTTTTTTGTTGATAATGTAATTAATAGAATCTTATAGAGCCTATTAGAATAGATATATTTTCACAATTTAGATATTTAAATATATTTTTATCTGTCTGTTTTTTTCAGTATTTTTTAAAGGGAATCTAAAATTTATATTATAACAATGAACAATTAGATTATTAAAAATGCTTTATATAGAGTATATTTAGTATACTCAGCAGTGTCTCCTTGGCGCCGATAGTTCTAAACAAAGTACCTACATAGAATAGATTAAAATTATAACTATTTTGTGGTACCCATACATGTATATTCTAGTTTTAAAAAATGGGTATTACTTTGCCTTCGATTATAATCCAGCCCACAAGAAATTATTACCGATATTTGACCAAAACTCGTCTGATTCTGTGCATCTTCCACGACTACACACCACGATTTTATCACTACCGGTTGTTCTGCATGCATGTGACGGCACTGATCTCTCGTGGACCGGAGTATAGTACAGGTGTGGCGGAACAAAAAACTGGCATCTTACTCACATGGTACTGTAGTATATTTTATACTTATTACTACTTAATGTAATTTAATTTGTATTTGATTATAAAATATGAAAATAAATTCGTTTTTTCATCATTTAAATTATTATTTATTATCAGTATAGGTATCTTATCTATTGATTAATTATGTAAGCATTGTCCTATTGGCATATGTTGGTCCGACTACAATGTTCCTATGGGAATGTAATATTATACAGTCGGCTATCTATTTTATATATATCTGGGTGAATCTGATAATGTTTTTGAGTAATATAACACTGTTCATTAACGCAAGTTGGGCATGGGCCATGGGGTAACGGATTGGTAACCGGTGGCATCGCTCCTTTGTCACCATATTATGACGAAGCGTGGCCAACTCAAAGCCTCGCCTATTCGCTTGAAGGACACGTTCACCAATGCTCCTACTGTCACATTTTAATTAATTAAATGACCAAAAAAAAAAAAAACAAACTAATAATTCCTTTTTGATGTTTACGAAACGTGACATCTTTATTTCTACCACTAACTTTTCTATTTCGGGTGGCATATATTATGGATGAAGCCTCTTTTAATGCTTACGACACTATCGTAATTGTGAATTATTTTATTTATCTATTTGAATAATTAATTTTCCATTAATATCGGTAACTATTACGAGCCATAAAAATGGGGGCTGTTTATTTTACATTTGGTTTACGGCCTATATAACTGTTGTAACTTGTTAGAAATAAATGAAATTCCATTAAATATGGATTGCTATGACTCTAAACGAACCAGCGTTAACAGATAAAATCACAGTATAAATATAAAAACTGTAATATGAAATAAAATTAATGTTCATTATTAAATATGAAAATTTTATTAACATTTTTAAAACTAAATACGAACGATTTAAAAATAATAATAATAATTTTAGGGTTTAATTTTAATAGGCCTAATCTAATGTTTCTTCATTTTAAAACCGGTTCCTTGGGCATATGTGGTACAATATTGTGATAGCCCCCACTTATTTTCAACCACTCGCCACAAGGTGCGCTGTTAGCTCCCAAACACGTTCTGGAATCGTGACATATTGACAGTGTATAGTTGTTAGCGAAACGTCGTCTGCATTGTCTCTTATTCGAGATACACTCATATTGTGTCATGGCGAGAAATAATGATTTTTCAACTGACTTTACAAAGTTTATGATGGGTACCTATGAGACGACTCCAACACCACCAGAGACACCGTTGCCGACAGCGGATGTTGCCTCACACCAAGACTCCATGATGAAAAAATATATGGATGAATTCGAAAACCAGGACCTGTTCTGGAGCAAGAATGTTGACATGAAATACACATTTTTGATCAAAGTTGGCCAAGGAACTTACGGGTAAATATAATATAATTTTTTTTTGCTTTTTATTGCCATCATTATTATTTTTAAATGTGTATGATTTAAATTTCTGACTTACGATTAATTTAAAAAAAATTGTTTATTGATTATTAATATTGTTATTAAACGTTATAATCTACAACACCGTCAAAATTCAAATTTATCGCATAACAAAAATTGACGCTCTATATTTGGTATTCTTCTAAATCTTAAATAAATATAACTATGTATGCATTAATCAAATAAACATTTTTAAAAGTTAATTATTCAAATACCAATAAGTATAACATAAAACAGACAAAATATAGGTAGGTATGTGAGTTTGAAGTTTGGAACCACCTATTTTCACCAGGTCATAAATTATCGTGTCCCAATTTATCTACCGCATCTATACATATTTGTTTGAGCGTCTTCAAAATTTCCATTTGTTTTACTAACTGGTGTAAGTGAAATAGATCCATTTAGGGGTTTCGATAATTAATAGACGACTACAATAAAAAAATTACCGGGTAATTGATCATTATATTCGTATCTTTCCAAATAGTTCGGTCATTAAGTTCTACATTATGTACTTACTACTAATCATTTGATAATTTTACCCTTTTTATCCAATTTATTGCCTACACCAAACGATATTATCCTATTACTACCATTGTTTATCTGCGATAATTGTGATTCAATAACTACTTCACTTGTATTTGGTAGTTATATGTCAACTTGTAAATTAGTCGAATGGCTTAAAATTAGCTGAAGTGGCGTTTCTAGTGTTGTTTAATGAAGTGTACTCGTATTATGATACATCAAAAGAAATTTATTTACCTAATTGATATTGTGCTGTTGAACATTTCAAGTTTAACTGCTGATTCAGCATAACCATGCGATTTTGGGTTAGATAGTGCCCCTGTCTTATACTATGAGTATTAAAATACAATTGAAATTCAAAACCAGTTTATCATTTTACGACATCTGATTTCATCTACTTCGGAAATGACAAATCGTATTATCATTTTGATAAACTGAAATAACGAATTCATATGTTTATTAAAATTAATTCTAATCATTTTGTAGTTGCAATAATTACGATTAAAAAAGTGCTTATTCTGAAGAGGTAAAAACCTGAATGCACTCTAGTCCGTGTTTTTTTTTAAGTGAGATGTATTCCATTATGGAATTTCTATAATAGATTTTAATAAATATTGCCTTACATTCTGACAATTCTAGTATTCTATGTAATATTTTAAATTTCTATATCTATAATTCTTGGCCACCAAAATTAAAATCTAACTAATTTATAGTAAAAGAACCCGTATAACATGAATGAAGTTTATTTATACTGTTTCAAAATTTCTGAGTTCGATAACACGGTAAGTCGGTAACCCTATATTAAGCATCATTGTTCCATCGAAGCTGATTTTCTTGTAAATTGTACAATTATAATTTTAAATTATTAGAAAAATCAATGTTCCATTTACACGTTTTGACCGAATTTAATACTTTAAAAATAATCATGTTTCTAGTTGATACAATTTATTGTTTTAGAATAATTCAATTTGAAAAACGATTGTTCCTGAGTAAAATTAAGATAAATGTATTCTTAATTTTGATTTTCGATTCCAAATTTTCAATCATGAAATTGTTTTAAGATTTTATACATTTTATTTTAAAATCAAATGAAGATAAAACATAGGCTCATCGTTGTAATTGATCAGCTCAGAATGGAATACCTTTTATTATCATCAAAAGTATATTAACAGTTTAAGATCAGTTTCTAATGTAAAATACCTACTATAGTCATAACTCATAACATTTCATATGACAGTAGATACTAGTATTGTAAATAATTAAGAAGGCTTCCATTTAAATTTGTAAAAAATTTCACTCAGACTCAGACAACACTATTGAATATTGATACCTAGGCTAAGCAGGGCCGGATTTAAGGGGGTCCCGCGGGGCCCCAACAAAATGATAACCTTTTGTTTTTAATTTTTCTAGTGATTTGCAAAAAGAATATTCTATTTTAGATAAGAAATTAATAGCATGATAAGGGAATAATCCATCAGTGATATAATTTTAAAGTTTAAGTTTTAAAGCATGTAGATTAACTAAAAATTCTTATATTTCAATCTTATGTTGGCCCTGGGGCCACCAAAACCTTAAATCAGGTCCTAATGCTATGTGTTTTTCTGTACGATCTAGGTATACATGTTAAAGTACAGCATTTAGTGCATGATGAGTTTATTACGAATTAAATTGAAATTTTATGATCATAATAAACGGATACCAAAATTAAAATTTGTTTAATTTCGTTAAATATTTGGTCACTCTTTGATGTCCATTTTCATTTACATCCATTGCATGAAAGTATGTGTAATGCTTTTGAAATATTTTCAGTGATTGGAATACATTTTAAGTAATACGTAACCAAACCTAAAAATGATTTTAGAACCGTTTTATTTTCTGAAACAATAATGAGTAATGACTTTTATCATACTATCAGTGTGATTCGTATAGTTTATTCGATAATGAGTTCAAACAATTGTTATCTAGCCTGTGATCCAAATACTCAATTGATTTTTGTAAAAATGTACTCTTTTACTCTAACGATGAGACAGATGCTTATCTCGAATGATGTATGTCAGGTTAAGGTGATTTAATCTAAAAAATTATTAAAATTTAAATAATCCAATATTTATAAATATCATAATACATTTTAAAATTATTTATATTTGAAACCTGTGAATTTGTTACTCTGAACAACCAGTTTTTAAACAATATTTTCGAAATACCTATAACCTTCAAAGATTATCCGAAAGAATATTTTCAAAACGATAAATTCATCTTTCCTCAACTTTTGAAATTAGGTACTTATGTGTATTCTTGCAGTAATTTATCGATTAATAATTTAACGGTGCTGGGACAATTTGCAATTTTTATACTTCTAGAAAGACAAAAATATGGCAAATTCTAAAAATCACATATACCTTCTCATTAAAAATCAACTGAGTAGAATATAATATTATAATCCGAGTTTGATCATTTACGGCTTGTTCCATAATCTATGTTTTCCTATAATTGTACAGAAATACAATTTACCACATACAATGTACAATTAAAAACTATACAATATAAATTATACATAATATATTAATATATGATATACAATACACATAAATATTAATTTGTGACTTGTGTGTATTATATTTGAAATATTAAAAACTGCACTTATTGACCTCTATGGCTCTATAGGTTCCTACTTACCTATAACTTATAAGAACTTCACACATTGATTTATTGGATTCAATTGTGTCAGAAGAACCATATCTGAGGTAGTTTAGTATTTATATAGCTTATGTTTTTATATTGTTATTTCAGGATAATATTTATACATTTTATAAGTAGCTGTTAATTTAATTATGAAATTATATTATAAAATAATGCAAAATATTACCTGCTTGCTAATTAACATTAAGTTCATAATTCAATAATAAAATATTATTAAATGTAAACATTTTGGATATACTTTAATCAATAAAATAAATTTGATATTTTGTGTATGTCATTTTTGATTGGTATATCTAATATATTTCATACATATTTCAAACTACACATACAATTTTACTAAAATAATAGGCAATAGTTCTATACACTGTAGGTACCTTCTTTGTCCTAGTCTACTACCTACCTACATTATATACCTACACATTAAATTGACCAATATCAATGTGCTATTATCATATTATATTATTTACATAACTAAATAAATAACATTTACTGTTGAGGTTACTAATTAGGTGAAGTTTTACTTAGTTTATTATGTTTACTTACAATTAATAATTATTTATACTATTTATTAATTTAAGTAAATATTGAAATGTATAATATTTTATATTATTTTCAGTGAAGTGCACAAAGGACAACATAAAATAAATAAAAATTTTGTGGCTCTCAAAAAAATTATTACTGAGCGTGAAACACAAGGAGTAAGTTAATGTCTGTTTGTATTTCATAATATATAATCTAAATTCTTAAGTATACCTAATAAAAGAAAATAATTTTAGGAGTCAATAATCTTTTTGTTATGTATAAGTCACAAAAATAACAGTTACTTTGACTTAAATAAACTTACCTACATTTTAGAGAGTTATTAAATAAATTCAATTACATCCAATTAATATTTAAATATTAACAAAGAAAAAATTGAAATCGATAGGTTAAAATTTAAGTAGAAAAATAATACTAAATTAACTCAGCTAAAAAGAAGTTAATTTTTTTTTAGCTACAATATTTAAAATCAGTATCATAAAATGCCCTATTTTTGAATTTACATTAACATTTTCCAAGACATTTAATACTACAAATATCATACTATTATGATATATTTTGAGAAAATAAATTACCATTATCTAAAATAAGTCAAATAATCAATATATGTTGTCTGTTGTTTCTGCTTGATACAAAAATAAAAATATTTTAGTTGAGAAATAATAGTTATTTATAAATATTTAAATATATTTATTTTATTCTAGTCTTATGAGAATCCATTATGTTAGGAAGCAATCTGTCTTAATTTGTTCTAATTTGATTAAATTCAGTTCATTATGGTCAACAAACAAATTACATAGAAATATTATAAAATATATAATCTACTAATTACGTAATAAAAACAAACCAATATAATAAATAAAAAATATAATTAATTTCACATAAATTTGTCAATAAGTATGTTCCTAAAATAATTGACTGTTAAACTTATTTTAGTCAAAAACATGTTTATTTTCAATGAATATTAATTCTCTGAAATTTTATATTTTATATTTTATATTATCATAAAGTAAATAAAAGCAAGTATACAAATTTAGAATCTAAATAAAACAAAACATAATAGATATATTTTTAGTAATACCTATTGAATATTTTGTAATATTAATTATGAGTGTTATATATTTTTAACTTCAGTTTCCAATCACTGCTTTGAGAGAATCTCGAATCCTACAACGTTTAAAAAATGAAAATGTTGTCGAATTGATTGAAATTTGTCATAGAAAAGGTAAATGTTATTAGAGATTGATAAAATGTTATACTTATTTGAAATTAATGTAATACAATTATTGTTTAATAGCATGTAAAGAAAATGAATATCGATCATCATTTTTTTTTGTATTTGAATTTTGTGAACATGATCTAGCTGGGTTACTAAGAAATACTACTGTACGATTCAACTTATCTGAAATTAAGGAAATTACCCGTCAAATATTCAATGGCCTGTTCTATATACACACAAATAAGGTGAATTTATTGTCCAGATAATGAAAATTATATAAATTTATATAAAATTAAACTAATAATGTATACCTACCTAAATAGATTTTACACCGTGACTTGAAAACATCAAATATATTGGTTACAAAACAAGGAATTCTGAAATTGGCAGACTTTGGTCTAGCCCGTGAATTTAATGAACCTACAACAGATAAGCCCAATAAGTGAGTAAAAAATCATTCATTTAATATTAGATAATATAGGTACTCATTCATCCATATCAGGATAATATTCATTATACAACAAACAACCAAGCGGTGGTATACATTACCGTTATACTATATTTTCATATATATACCTATACCTTTTTAGTTTTTTACCCAAAGATAGAATATATTTCCAATGTTTAATAAATAATGGCACAATTATTATTTTCCAATTTGATCAAAAACTCGTTATTTGTACAATTTATCATTATTATTTCTATGCTGGTTTACCAATTATGTCAATCTATATTCCATGTAGTTATACTAATCGCGTAGTAACACTCTGGTATCGCCCTCCCGAGTTACTGCTTGGCGAACGTAATTACGGACCAGCTATTGATATGTGGGGAGCTGGATGCATTATAGCTGAACTTTGGACTCGTTGTCCAATAATGCAGGGTTCGTCGGAGGTGGATCAATTAAAATGGATATCATTTTTACGTGGAAAAATCACTCCAGAAGTTTGGCCAAGTGTTGTGAAGTACGATTTGTATAGAAATATAGTACTACCAGAAAATCCTCAACCGGGAATAGTAAATATTTTAAATCATTCAAACTTTGTTTCTTAGACTTAGACCACTTAACGTTTATTTACAGATGTGGAATCGTCTTATGCGTCGTATTTCTAACCCTCAAGGATGCAACCTCCTTGAACAATTACTTTTTTTAGACCCAGAAAAGAGATGCACTGCCAACTTAGCTTTAGACCATGATTTTCTTTGGACAGATCCCATGCCAGATAAATTAACAAATGTCATGTCCAGAATTCATACATCTAATTTTGAGTACACATCTCAACGTGCTAACAATAATCGGCCAATTGTCAACCAGACAGGAGGTATCAACGACGGTGCGTCAACTTCAGGTTTTCCCGATCGTATTTTCTAATTTTTAAATTAAAATCAAAATATTCAGTTTTATAAAAAAATTTAAATAGGTTTAATGTTATTAGTAGAGTTAGATAACTTTCTTGGGGGATAAATATTTTTTAACTCCAACGTTATATTTATATTTTTTTTAGCCAGTAGTTAGTAATTAGGTTAAATATATTATATAAAATGTTTTATTCGCATGATTTTACCAATGACAATTATTAATTTCTTTACAGTTAATTATATTATGCTTTGTATGTGATACATTTATGATTTATAATTGTTTTACAAATGTTTTTTTTTTTTTTTTTGTCTAATGTGACTATTAGAAATAAGATAATTCTATTGAAGAAATATGTTAAAAATGTTAGATTTAAGCATATTTACCATAATTTAGTATACATTTTTGACAATACATGGTAATATTGTTAAGCTTTTAATGTACCTATTTATTTTATTAGTTAGGATCTTAAACACTTCCATAGAGTTTTGAAAAATAAAAACAAAAAAATGTGTACTATACTATTAATTGCCTCTCAGCGTACATAGGTCACATACATACATATTCGCATTGCAATCGTGAAATTTGGGGTGCCAGCCAGATGGTAACATATAAATATAACAAATATAAATATTCAACAATACATTTTACCTATGTCAAAGTAAATGTATTGTTGCTTAACGTACCTACCCACACACACAGTCGTATAGATTACGGTAAAAGGAAGTCGGACACAATTTTACCGCCATAGAGGCGACACCGCTAATACAAAAGAATTCTTTTGCCTGCTGCAGCAGTGTGTGGCCACGGTAACCTAACCTTTAGGCATACATATCAGGGTTCCTATACACCAATGACCAGAGTATATAAATGTCTTTATATACAGGGTGAAACAGAAATATATAACGTGAAACATATAAAAACATATAAAAGATATGACATTCGGTTAGGTATATCTTTCTGATTCACAATGTATATTGTATACTTTATATGATACACCATATACGTATACGATAAACATGTGATATTATAGGTATTGTAGGTTAGTCAGTACGGATGATATAATTATAGTAAAAAAATAACAGTAAAACACATAGAAGAAAAATATAGCATAATCAATTTAGTAGGAATTTACAGTAATAACAATCTAATCGCAATTATATTTTTTTATGGGCAATCAGCTTAGGTACCTATGTTAATTAATGAATTCAATAAATATATTGAGATCTGAGTAAAAACAATATTAATGAAATTTAAAAATCAACAGGATGAGTATCAGATGACTTAAAGTTTAAAATTATTAGTATTAGCCAATAAGTAGGTACACTCGATTGCCCCATTCCACTGAGGCATAAAAAACAATGTATCAAAAGTACATAATATTATAAATATGGGACTGATATTATATTTGCCCGACACTCGAATAACAAGACACTTTATATGTGGTATAGATTGTAAGTACAAATTTAGTACAAATTCTACTTTCTTTAAATTTTTAAAAATACTATAATTTTGATTTCATTCCGTTTGTTTCTATTTTAATAATTTTTCTAATATAAATCGGTAGATGACACAAATCCGTGAAACTATATCATCAAAATATAGTGGTTAAATATTAGATTGTAAATTTTATAAAGAACCTATTTATTTAATTAAATATGTAAATATAAAAATAATCTAGTAGGTACAGTAAAGATATCAGATATCTATGAATTTATTAAAGACCTAGCCAATAGCTGTAGAAGGGGCGTATCCCCCTTGCGAATGACTATGATTGTATTTTATAATCATAGGTGCTAATAGGGGGGCTTAGGGGGTTTAGCATTCCCAATCACCCTTAAATAATGTCCGTGTTTATGTATCAAAAACATATTTAAAAAAAAAATCTAAGATGAGAAAATACATAATAGCTTAAGCACATTATTATACTATTCTAAATATTGTAATTTAATAACATTTATATTATTATACAGCAGAAACCCCTTTGGGACCAAGGTGAAATGTATCAAATAACCGATTGTTTCTAATATGCGGTTTCTACAGAATTATAGTATTATTATACATATTGTATGCATATTTTGTATATTTAAATGCACTTATTAATACTTAAAAACAATATAAAACGGTAAGAAATTATTTAAAAAAATGCACAAGCGAAAATGGTTCAACGAAAAAACAAATACAACTATTTTTTTTTTTTATCGTAACGGTACCAATAAATAATAATAACATAAAAATGTGTACTTTGAAACGGTAATTAAATCATAAACATACCACATGTTTATATGTTTAAACTTTGAATAAACGTTTGTTTTTTATCTGTCAACTTATTAGTCCATGCGAGTTAATTGAGTATTTCGATATATTTAATAAGACATCGATCATCCAAATAAACGGAACAATCATTCTACATGTGTGCAATGATGGCAATAAATACACGTCATATACAATATAATATAAAATCATGTTTAAATATTCACATGAGAGCTCAAATCACGATGGGTACCTATTGTACCTATGTGGCAACAGGTTATATATATAATAAAATGTCACAATTGTTTAATCTATCCATCATTAATGCTCAATCCCACATTCTAAACTTTGGGTTTACAAATACAAAATGTATTTACTAAATCGTTTGATTAACAAATTTGATGTATCATATTATGTTTATTCGTAAATATTGGTAATTCTATAATAGGTATTGGTCGCCCGAAGTTCAAACATTATTAACACAATTAATAAATTCTATTCTATAAAAAGGGCGTAGGCACGTATTTCATGACTCAACATTAGTCATAACTCATAAGACATGAGTGAAAACCAAGATAGTTAATGATTTATATATATATGTAACATACCAATTAGGTACCTATTATCGATTATCATAGAAATTATCTCCAATTAAAGTGCCATTAAAAAAATATTTTTCTTTAAGAAAAATTCTTTAAATTAATTTGGCGAACAATAAGTATTTAGTTTATATAATTAAAATATTTGGCTTCATACAAATTCCGATCGACTGCCACTAATTGCATTTCGATTTTTTTTTTCGTGTAGGTACTGCCTACTTCATATTTGTGTATAAACTGTCAGTTGCAATTATTGTGATTTATTAATTAGTTACTATCATAATTAAATTAAAATATTAAAGCATACCTACATACAAATGTAAACGAGAACTGTTTAATGAATTGGAATCTGCTAATTTGTTTAGATTGAAAATCTGTCACTATACCTGTTTTAAAAATTGTCTTTATTTAATTGAGTTGTCGCACATTTGAATAGTTATTTAAATTAGGGTTTCATTGTATAGTATAATTATAAGTTTTTAACCACCAGATGATTGGTTGGGATACAATTCGGACGTGCTGAATAAAACCCTAGGACCTCATAAGTGGGGAATTGTAAGTTCCTACATGAAAAAAAGTTACGCGTGTTAGTTCTTACGCGGTAAAAAAGTTACATATGTAAGTTCTAACACGGTGGAAGACAAGTACATACCTATCTAAAAAAAATATTCTATATTTTGTATATAGTATTATAAGTTTTATTATATATTTTACTTTCATAAATTTTAATAGTAAGAAAAAAAATATATATTTCAGTTTTATAATATTATAACTATAATAGGTCATCAAATTGATGATATTAAAATTATAGGTATTTAGAAAAATATAGGTAATAATGTGGGGTAAGTGATGAAATGATATAATCACATTTGTTTCAATCGCTATACATAATGGTGCCTATAAAATTATAAAAGTATAGAATCTATGAATATAGATTATCGATAAAGCTGACAAGATAACTTTTACATTGAAAACTTATAATTATAGATTACATTATTATTACCTATATTAAAATGTATGCCGATATCGTATGATAAATTGTAACCTAAATTTCTGATATAAGATTGATAACATAAATTATGTATAATATTTTATAATATATATTAATATATATTATAATTATAAAAATAATATACGCAGTATGGGAACTTACATACGTACCTATTTGTTATATAGTGTTGGAAATTACATATGTCTCTTTTTTACCTGTTAGGTCTCATTTAAGAACTTAAATTCGCCCTCATAAGTATTATACCTTTTTATTCCTTTTTATTTGGGTTGCAATAAAAACGCAGCATAATCATTTGGTTAAAGATTTACTTATTAAAATATTATATTAATTATACTCACTAGACACTTGTTAGCTAGTGGAATACAATTAATGTGGTTAATGTTACATATAATATTACATTTATATTAAAAAGACGACACACCAGCATATGCGCTGTCTTCGTCTTACAACCGTAAAACTGTAGATACCTAATAATAGATAACAACTATGTATGTATCATAGCGTTGTTATATTTTTGATAACATGAATATAACTAAAGTTATCAGCTTTAGAAAATACATTTATTTTTTATTTTTTCATATTTTAATTATTAAAAATTATTGGCTTGTGCCATCAACAAACTAACATATAAAGCTTTTACCTATGTGTTGTGGAATTCTGATAATGCTACCATAAATACTGAGGGAGAAAAGTTGTCATGCGCAAATACAGTTTTTAAGTAGATAGGTATATAAAATGTTGTATTTTATTTAATATTATAAAAGTGTATTCTTTAGGTGTTTGTGTGCATCCGTGCAGAATACTAACTGTTGTCCATTGTGTGACACATGTATAGAGCATGTTATTATACACAATATATATATATACATATATATATATATATTCTAAAATGTATATACCTCAGGGGTTCAAACAGATCCTACAAAAATATTTTTTCCACCGATACAATATAAATGCCCATCACAATAAATTATACACACCTAAGACATATGTATAGACGTTTGAGATGTTTTGTTAAGTGAAAGGTCAAAACGAATTATTTCGTTATATCTCATTATTTGGTTTTAATCAGCGGGGGGTGAATTCGGGTCGTTTGGGATTATAGTACATTGATATACAATATAATATAGACACGAAAAAATAGTGTGCAGTGTCTTATCGTATCGGCATGCATCGGTACAGGCGGTAGGTACAGTCTATTATAAAATACTGAAACGGAAATGGACGTCATGCCGTTACCTAAATGTATACAAACGAGAAAAAGAAGAAAACCTATAAGAGGTGCCATTCACTTGTATTTTGTAATTCATGGAAATTTGGAATTATGTTGTTTATTATTCTGGTCTGTTTACGGATAAATTTCAGCCAGACGTATTGTTTACGTGGAAGACCGATATATTTCGGTTCGATAATCCACTGCATACGAATTCTGTCACGTATAATAAAAAGGTATAAAAAGATATAAATGTATAATACTACTACAATTGTCTCCTGATGGGTTTTTCTTAGCCATACACACTGTGTATACTGACCATCCCACTGCCGCCGCACGATCGCGTACGTTCGCGACATACATTATCAGTTATCATAAATGTTATCACATGTTATCAGTTGTCACATGTTATCATAAATGTTATCACATGTTATCACTTGTTATTCCGTCTTGGAAAAAACTGCAAAATAACAGATCGGGTATCGAACCCGGACCTACCACCTCCCGTGCGACTTTGTTGCCACCGACTAGGCCAGCAGACCGCATTGTCTTAAATCGTTATTTTCACCTATTTAGCCAGAGTTTGATTATATTTAAAGTTAAGAAGAAGACGAAGATTAAAAATTTATTATAACTATATAATATTATAAAAATAAACACATTTTATTATAAATGTTAATTATTTTCATCGAATGAGTTGAGGAAGCCGCTGTCCGGAGAATAGACTTCTGACATTTACATTCTCCACCACTATAAATGATTTTATTGTCAGAAAATAATAATACGATATTAAAATTCCTATTAGTGAATAACTCAGTAATGGCCGATTAGTCGCCAGGATGTCGCGGACTCTTAATAGCCGCTATATATATATCAATACTAATAGCTTACACCTGCACACTTAGAACTCTATGGCAGGCTTTTCAATTACCCCACCTGTTAAACTTCTAGAGGCTACACCCGAGGTCACCGCCACACCTATCGTACGCATGCGCACTGTAATGTTTCATAATTTTCAAAAATGACCTGAAACATCCGTTTAGTACGTCTACAGTCTTAAACCGTTGTACACGTATATTTTTCGTTATCGAACTAAGCCATTAAAATATTGTTAGCAAGTTTTTATTTTACTGTTCAACATTATTTACACGGAACTCATAGTGTTTATTTTTGTTTTGTTACCTTATAAAATTTGAAAAAATGTTTAAATGCGAGCAGTGTCCATCCACGTTTATGCGTAAGAGTAATTTGACTGCTCACCAAAAAAATCATAATGGTGTTCGTTTTTCTTGCACTATTTGCGCGTCGACATTCAGTTACAAGACACATCTCAATAGGCATATGCAAAATGTTCATGGCAAGTATTTATATAATATTATTTAGTATTAATTTATATCTGATGTTCAATATTAATTATATTTATAGGTATCGTTCCGGCTCATCGTCAGCCTGCATCGGTTATTGCTCAACCCACTCGACAGAGTGTTATACAATTCACGCCTCGCGTTGCTCCACAGGGAGACAAACAGATTGCCCCTCAAATATTTGTCCCTGATATCCCGGCCGGTGGCTTGAACATGATGTCCGATGACGAGATTTGCATGGCAGCTATGGACGAATTTGAAAAAGCTCAAGACGATAATACAGGTTAGTTTTATTTTTAATATTATAGATGGGATATAATTTTCAAAGATTCGTATAAATCATAAATTTTATTTATATGCTGGTGGGTTGCACCGGTTGATACATTTAATTTTAAACGATACACAAATTTTTTTTACTATTATAAGAAAATTATTTTTTTTTTAATTTTATTTTTAAGTCTCTTATACAACTACGGGCGTAAACGGCAAACGAGTTTCCACCGCCAATACCGCGTCAGCAGCTAGGGCAAAGAAGGCACGCATGAGTCTAGTGCAGTCCTCCGGTTTCGTTGAGATTTCATCCTCATCAAGCAGAAAAATTTTTTTTTTCAAAAATTCAGTTCAATATTTATTTTACAAGCTGTTGCTCGCGTTGCTCCGAATAGGCCTGATGAGCCAAGCGGAGATTTTAACGATGGGTATGATGATCTCTTTATGGATGCTCATGCTTTCGATGAATTCTTATCGCAAATCAACCCTACACAGGCGACATGGTCACCAACCCAGTCATTGGTAACATGTAATTTTTAAAATAAATATATATATATTAACAAATTATTATTTATGTATAGCCTATCAGTCCACCATCATCGTTTGACTGTTTAGACGACACAGCTGATGGATTTGATTCAGATAATTATGCACAGCGGCCTCCATGGTATACATCACCAACGAACCTAGTAGCTTATGTAAACGAAGGATCCATTGATTTTGTGTAAAATAAAAACAAGCGTGATATTTAAAAAACAAGTTTTTTTTTTATTAAAATATAAGGTATATAAAAATAATTATAAGCTATTTACATATCATACATACGCCCGCCACCGCCACCACCGCCACCGCCACTACCACCACCGATATATTTCGGTTCGATAATCCACTGCATACGAATTCTGTCACGTATAATAAAAAGGTATAAAAAGCTATAAAAAGATATAAATGTATAATACTACTACAATTGTCTCCTGATGGGTTTTTCTTAGCCATACACACTGTGTATACGACCCCAAAAAAAAAAATTATAAATAAATGCTGGCTTAGTTTTGATATTTAACGGAATATCAGAAAATACCATGAAAATAAAATATCAAGAACAAAAGTTATTCACTTATAATATTCAAAATGTTGATATTCAAAATTATTCATAGTTACAACGCGTAATCCAAATGTGCCCGGTGACGATGACGTCATTGCGTTGGACGGACGGTTTCACGCGACATTGATAGGCGGCCGCAGTATGCACATTCGTAAAAATTAACAAAAGTTTTTCTAAAGACGTCATTTGAGCTAGGTATGCTTATGTATACTTAAAATTTATCGAGCTTACATTTAAGTATTATTATTTTGACTAAAATTTTTCTGTACCGTGCAAAATTAATCTTTTTTTTTTAATTTGTCGTAAGGAGTCTGGTTATATTTAAACTCGTTTTAGCCACCAGGGACCTACGAGTCATTATAAATGATTATTAGTGTAAGAAGAATTAAATGCCACTCTCCTACGCACATGCACTTATCAAAACCTCGATAACAATATAAAATTCATCATAATATGAATTCATCATAATATGAATTCATCATAATATGAATTTTACTGAAACTTACTGAAACTTACTCATTTTATTGTTTGACAAAATTCAAATTTCAACATAATTGACGTTGTCTGATTTTGAAAAAATATTTGAATCCAGCATAAAAATTTCAGTGAGTTGTATTATATATTTTTAAAAAATTCACATTTTCAAGTTTTCATTTCAGAATTAAAATAGGATAAAGTAAATTAAGTTTTGTCAGAACTATACATATTTTGAGCTAAAATTAACGCCAATAACGAGTATCAGCAACTATGACCATGTAATAATTAATTTGTCATATGAATGGAATATCTTATGTGTGTCCGTGGATTTGTTTTATTGAAAATGCAGTTTTAGGTACCTACAAAAACGTCTAAAATTAAAATAATTGAAGTACTAACTTAGTATCTATTATTAGTTAAAAAATATAATATTTTATATTCAATTATTAGATGGAAAATAAAAAGCGAGATAAAATACTTTTGTATCAACTCTAAAGTAGTCATAAGCTGATAAATATACATTGGCCTGCTGAAAATTATTTTGGCTTGCCTAGTTGTTAGGATTAGCTCACATTAAAAAAGTTTAAATTACTTACCTGTTCTCGTCTCCTGTTGATTGTTAAATATATTATAATGTGCATTTAATATTGATTATTTGTTTATATTTTTAATATACCTACGATATTGAGAATATCCAATATAAACTACTGAATAATGCATATTATTGTATTCCAGTACAACTTACTGTTCTTGGCATTTTCAATCGTGAAAAACGATTTTAAGTGAAACCGTTTTATCTTTGTTGCGTGTGAGGCAGAGAAACAAAACAAATTTTGGTATGACATTCTCTGAATATTATTTAATTGGAAAATGGGTTATCGTTGATGACGATTAATGACAGTACGAATTAAACCTATCTATATATAACTATATAAGACCTTTAGACTATTACCATTGAGTATACCACGGTGTTTTTTGAATAAAAAACAGCATTGATTGCCGATTAATCATCCTAAATTTGTGTTTCAATTCCAGCATTTTTATAGTGCCGTCTGCCATAGAATAATATAAGGATGCATATTAAGTCGTTATATAATATACTCCATACCAGTGATGCTCAACCCGTGATCTGTAGGTCACTTACGGTCCATTTTTTTCTAATAAAACAAAATATCCAAAAAAAATTAAAATCATTACAAAATATGATTTTTTTTGTAATTTATGAATTCTTTTAAATATTCCAAAAATTCAGTAATCATCGTTGTATTCATGCTTTTTTCTGATAGACATTTTAAGATAAAAATGTTGTCATTTAATATCGATATCATCTGTTTATTTAAAAGAGCGTCGTGGTATTGATCAAACTAAATCTAATGCGTACCTTGTACCTTCAATGTCAATGTGTAGGTACCTACCTATCTCAATTCGTAATCTTTTCTGCAATAGTGAACAGTCAATAAATGATGAAAAGAGCAAGTTCAATATTTACCTTTATGTGTAATACACTCTATCATGTGTAACGAAATTAGTTTAAGTTTGAGATTATTTGTACTTTAATAATAGATGTCCCGTTCAAAGATAATAATTGTTTACCAAAGTGGCCAGCTGAAGAAAACAAGGTTGCACATCACTGCTCTATACTCTGTACGTTAGTTCGTTTTCGTTACATTTAACCCGTGTGGAAGTCGTGTTAAAAATTAAGTTCCTGCCTTACCTATAGATGTCACCAAGAGTTTCAGATAATTTTTCGTATCATAGAACCACTTCCGGCAACATTTATCTTTTCATTAGTAGCACAACTATTTTACACTTTTATTAGTGGGAGCACCACCAAAAATTCCCCAAAAAGTAACCCGATGGAGCTTTGTTCTCACATCAATATTAATAAAAGTAATTATTTTTACTGCGTTTAATCTTTTTATTGGGTACTGTTGAAATATTAATTTTAATCTTAAAATATAATTTAATTGATACCATGTAGAATTTTCACAGTATTGCCATACTGTAGATTAGCTATATATAGTCAATAGTCATACATTTATAAGGAAAGCAATAATACAGAGGTGTCAGGTGACCTATTTTCAATATTGTGAGTATAAATGACAGTTAGAAATATTAGGTATCTGGTATAGTATAATACAGCGTCCTCACTAGGATTTTAGAAAGAGCTAAATGTTATTTTTGAAAATCACTTGCAAGCCGCTTATATATATATTTTTTCATATTTATATTTATATTTACAATCTATATAAAATATGTTAACAATTAGTACAATAAATGGAGTGAAGGAGTGATACATAAGAGGGCTTGGTTGGTTTGATTAAAGAAACTGTTCAATAATAGTATTTGATGCTTACGTTATTAATAATAATAATTAAAAATATAAAAATAATAATACTTTTTAATTCCCAAGTACATACTTAATTAATAGATGTATGAAAATAGATGATCTGTAGTTCTTTTAATTTTTTCAAAATTTATATACCTATTTATTTTTGTCTACATCAACATATGTGTTTTCTATAAAAACTACTAAAAGTAAATTTTAAACATACTTCCTGAAGTTTAGTTGTAATTTCGAAAAATTTGTTGTAATTAATAATATATGCTTTTTATAGAATCTTTTATGGACCAGCAGCTTTTAAACTTTTTTGTTCGTGGAGCCCTTGGGGCTTAGGGCTCCGCGGAGTGCACAATTTTATCACTGATCTAGATTATTCTCTTTTGGAATCGCTTTTATTATTTAAAATCAGATGTGCCTGAAATATAACAAATATAATGCAAGTATTTCATGGGATTTTCAAAAGTAATTTCTTAACTTTAAAGTCCTTTAAAATTGAAGATTGAAAATCGACTTCTTAAAAAGCATAGATATACATTTTTAAATTTTTATTCATAAATATACTAAAAATTAAATCAAAAATTTTGAGGTATGAATAATTTTTCACCAGTAATTCGTCTAAAACGTATGAATAATATGTATGCTTTGATTCAACTAATCAAATTGGTAGAAAAAAATATGCTTTAATTGTTTCAAAGCAACAATAAATTGACACTAATTCTGAATTAAGTTATTATGAAATAAAATATACAGACATAAATACACTTATGGTATATGTGTATCTATACTTAAATCTAACTTATCTTAATACACAATTTAGAAAAAATGTAATACTTTTAATATTAATAAAATTAGTTTTAAATAATAAATTTGATTTATTTTAAATAATCATGGTTACCTACAATAATTCTTCATTTGAATATTATGTTGTGCTTGAAAATAAGTCTTAATGTATGTTAAATTATATTATATATAATATATGGTGTGATTCCCCTTCAAGCATGCCCCCACAGAATTTTTTCATTTAATAATTAATTTATTGAAATTCTGATTTTTGAAATGTTAAAATATACTAGGACCATATTTTTGAATTAGTTTCTTGTAATTTTGAATAGTATTAGTAGGTATGTATCTAACTAATCTCATTGTGTATTTTCAGATGCTAAACAAGCGGTTACATTTTAATTACTACATTCATTATTTGTGCCAACTTCCAAAATGTTATTATCAATACTATGGATGATGAAGGAAAGAAAAACATTGTCAAATTGTCTATAAAAGATTCACAAAACACATTTTAGGTATTTTGTAATACTAATTCTGGCTAAAGAATTCATAGCTAACTGAAATAGTCTTAGATTGCCAATTCAGCCCATTATTTTGCATTTAAAATTAAGCAGCCCATTTTTTAACAATCGGCCAAATAAATGTTGAATAGTCAAAATTATAATTATTGATCATATCATACACAGGCAGTGTTATTGTTACCTAAGTGGTTATAATAATATCATTTTTTTTTTAACAATTAACAAATGTTCACATACAAAATTTAAGGAAACATTTGTTCACTACTTTTGAAAACACCAAGTTACAATTACTATCAGACTTAATTAGTTATAATATAAAATAATTATATTATTTATGGTTCACATCAATTATATTTACTTATTAATAATTATAATTTATATTAAATTATTAAATAATGAATTGCCCCGACCGGCCCATAGACTAATCAATCAGCCTCAAAAATGTGGCAGATGCAGCATATGAACCTTCTGATGCACCCGTGCGCACGCCTATGCTCCACTTCAACCAAAAGAGATAATTGTATATTTTGGTACAATTAAATGTAAAGTGTTTACTATACTAAGAGCTATATATGTGTGTTTTAAGATTATAAATATTACATTTATTTAATTTAGAGTACCCAATTGAATCATGTGCTGTATGGCAATTTATACAAAAATATTTGTATAATATTAAAACTATATTTGATAAATCCCACCTCAGTTTAAATCAATTTTTAATTTAGAAGGATTGATAAAATATGAATTTAATTTAATAACTGTATACGTATTTATGATTGAATATTAAATCTATTATTTATTTGTTATTATATACTTATGAATCTTTATATTGTATTTATTATATTGTATATTTTATATAAACTTCATTATTTTATTATATATTTTTATACCTACATTGTTTTACCTATATAATTTATATTTCTTTATGTTTAATACAATTTAAAAACATATACTAAATAAAAAATATAATTAATTTCACATAAATTTGTCAATAAGTATGTTCCTAAAATAATTGACTGTTAAACTTATTTTAGTCAAAAACATGTTTATTTTCAATGAATATTAATTCTCTGAAATTTTATATTTTGAACAATTTAATAAAAAATATATTATCATGAAGTAAATAAAAGTAAGTATACAAATTTAGAATCTAAATAAAACAAAACATAATAGATATATTTTTAGTGATACCTATTGAATATTTTGTAATATTAATTTTGAGTACCAAGTAGCAATGAAATGTTTTTAAAACATTTAAAAAATATTATAACATTTTATATAAAATGTTTTCTAGATAAATATTTTTTACATATTTTAAAAATATATTAAATTGAATATTTTTAAAAGAATATGTTAAAATTATATATTAATAAATATTTTTTTGAATAACATTTATCAAAAATTAAAAAAATATTTTTAACTGATTATTTTTGAATTAATATCAATAAGACATTTAAACACAATTATTTTTTTAATAATATTTTTTAGATACTTTAAAAATAATAAATTTTAATTAATAACAATATAATTATATTAATTATTCAAATGCATATATATATATTACAATGTATTGTAATTTGAAATGTATAATAACACTGCAGCGGAGCGGATGATATATAGAATATAGGGTCGGTGTTCAGCGTGTTTGATAGTGAAAATGTGCGACGCCTAGCTGACTGCCTATACTTATATATATATACGTGCATCATACGCGCTGCATCGAGAATAGTATATTTAGCTATATTTTTATTGTATAATATATTATAAATGAGATATTTGCATTTGAATATTATATATTATTCTTTTGGAAATTAAAAATTAAATTGTTTTATTTATTGGAATACCTATTAAATATTATATAAAATGTTATCAATCTTAGGTGAATTACCAGTGTTACAGCCATAGAGTTTTTAATTTTTTATTCATAGACCGGCACACAAATTATAAATATAATTATAATCGTGTCCTTTACCAATAAATACGTGTATTCGAGTAAGTAGGTACCGAATAATAGCGAAATGACACAGTAATGCAGCGCTCGTTATGTATATATATATATATTTTATGTACTATATCAGAGCCTAGTAGTAAAAGCGGTGAAAGACATAAGCGTCAAAATGAGATTAAAAAAAAAGTCGTATCGTACAAAAGCGCCAAAATCCTAAGTACCTGTATCCCACGGTGAATAGATATTTAGTAACAGATATTAAATTTAGAAAATTAAAACTAACCAACCAACCTAACTAACTATTTTATAATTTTTTAGAAGAAAGCAATTGTTAAATAACTACTTATATAAAATTTGTATGATAAAATTTGTTTTGTATGATTGTATTATTATTATCGTAATTATTTATATTTAAAATTGGTCATCGTCGCATGCCGGCAACGGCTATTTAGTGATTTCGTTATCGCGTCTAAGTGTATTTCGATTTTCGGTTGGCTCGGCAGCATTGTTCTGTGGAATTACTGGATACTGGGTAATTCAGACAATGAAAATTAATATAAATCTATTAATAATTCTACATAATTTGATATTACATGATAATAATATTATATAACGATGTAATATCATTAATATCAACATCATGTGTGTCACGTTCGACGAAAATATCGATCGTAGCCCGTAGTTGGTGTGGTACTGTGGTAGTGAACTAGTGATATATTGAAATTGTTCGATTGCATTGCAATCTGTCGAAGATTTCTGGTGCTACTCACTGAATATTCTCGCTTTGATATTTGATTATTAATTGAACGTTGTTACTATTTAATTATTTAGTGGTTTTGACAGTTTTCTATCAATATTATATTTGTTGTTGTGTCGTGTTGTTGTACTGTGTAACCACAGAATATAACTTTTTCTAGTTTTTACACTGATCTTACTGCAGAGTGTAGATGACTAAATTGTGATTTGTCAAAAACCATAGTAGGTAGGCACGTGACAAGTATTAAGTGTTCCCGAGTCAAACCATATTATTAAGCCTTTATCAGTATCAGTAAGTATTTAAATAGTTATATTAATTTTATATTTATGTATAAATGATGTTAGGTATTATAATTTTTATAGTTTTCTTTTTTAATTCAGGGTGATTCTTTTAACATTCTACAATTTTTGTCTAAAATTTTTCAATTATATATATATTTTAAATTAGTTAAAATTATTTTTATAATTGTTTTAAATGATATAAAATGGGGATTTAATTTTCAAAAATATTAGCACAAAACTATTGTTATGTAACTAGGTAGGTATCATCAATTTTTTGTTCATGACGATTTGGAAATTGTGAACTTACATTCATTTATAGAATATAAGTAAACACTTAAAACTGAAATAACAAGCACATACCCACTACTCTGTACTCATTAGGTTTATATATAATATGTATTACTTATTACTATATTAGGTAGGTATATACCTAACCTAATATTTATGATGCTTATGATATACTATAACGTGTATAACTTACTATTTAAATGAAAAATATTTTTGTTTTGTTAATATACATGGTACTTATAAATGTAGATTATCTAATTTTTGAAAATTGTATTGAAAAGTTCAAAATTGCAAGTACAAAATATTAACTGAAAATAAGTGTAGAATGTTAAAAAAAAAATCAGTACCTAATAATAACTTACTAGATACATAATTTAAAATCATCTTTTCAGTCTCAAAAAATAATACAAATGCCTAGAAAATTTCATGAATTGTCTGACAGAAGTAAACGAAGGCGGGCTGATGAAGCTGGGTGCTCTCACTTTTCTTATAGTGCATCTTCATCAGATGTTGAAATAACTGCAGTCTCCCCATCAGCTGATATAAATATCCAAATCCTTCCATTCGTTTCAAATGACCAAATAAATATAAATTCAGATCCTTTTCATAATGATGATGAAGATCATTTTGAAAATATTAACAATGATTTTATTAGTAGTAGTTATAATAGTTGTAGTAGTAGTGATAAAAATAGTGATGAGTCTATCCATGAACCGTATTTTCAAACCAGCCATGAAAGTGAATCTCCTACTGGCATTAAACATTTTCTTAAAAATTGGGCTATTAAGCATAATGTAACAGAAGTGTGTCTTTCAGATTTATTAGTTGGCCTAAAAAGTAACGTTGAAGGCCTATCTAAGTTACCGTCTGATGCTAGGACCCTGCTGAAAACAAATATAGTTTTTGAGAAAAGTATTGTGGAACCAGGTAGTTATATTCATTTTGGTTTGGAAATGCAGTTAAAACGTTTAATTTCTAATATTCCATCAGCTAATAATATACAGGACCTTAAACTTTTACTCAATATTGATGGATTACCATTATTCAAAAGTTCAGCCGGTCAAGTGTACCCTATACTAATAGCAATAATGAATGTTCCTCAATTAAAAAATGTAGTGTTTCCTGTAGGTATTTATTATGGTATGCAAAAGCCTAATAATATGTTTAATTTTCTTAATCCATTTATTAATGAGTTGATTGATTTAATGACAAATGGTTTAATAATTGAGCTAGGAAATAAAATATCTGTTAAACTCATTGGTATGTGTTGTGATGCACCTGCTAAAAAAGATTTATTAGGTATTAAAGGGCATGGAGGCTATAATTCTTGCACTAAATGCACAGTTCATGGTAGAACAATTGAAAGAAGAAGAACTTTTGCTGACTTGGACTGTCCATTGAGAACTAACGATGATTTTATAAATTGGGTAGATGTTAATTTTAGGCAATTAGATACACTATTGGTAAGAATACCTGATTTTGATTTTGTTAAATCAATTATTCTCGATTTTATGCACCTTGTATGTTTGGGTGTAATGAGAACAATGCTATTAATTTGGTGCAATGGTGAACTTCCGCATAAACTATCGCGACAACTAATTGATAGAGTTTCAGATTTTATGAAAAACAATCGTAGAAGTTTACCTTTGAAGTTTGTCAGGCAACCTAGGGAATTAAAATATTTATTGCGATTCAAAGCAACAGAATATCGTTCTTTTTTATTATACTTAGGACCAGTTGCTTTAAAAGGAGTTTTGAGTGATGAAAAATATAATAAATTTCTTACATTACATGTAGCAATTTCAATTTTATTGAACCCAAAAAGTTGCCTGAAACCAGATTTAACAGAATACGCCAGAAAGCTTCTTCGACATTTTGTCCAAAACTTTAACAACTTATATGGCGAAATGTTTATTACACACAATTTCCATGGTCTTATTCACTTAACCGATGATGTAGAATACTTTGGTACCATTTTAGACTCAATTACTCTTGATACAAATTCAGCTTTTCCATTTGAAAACTACCTACAAACTATTAAAAAAATGATTAAAGGAAAGAATAAACCCCTTGAACAGATTGGAAAGCGATTAGGTCAGATATTCTCTATCCATTTAGCATTCCCGTCCACCGCCGATATATCCGACTTTCCAAAATTTAAAAATGCTCATTCCAATGGGCCTCTGCTTGTTCACTGCAGTGGTTTACAATATTCTACAGTGCTATTTTCCAATTTTACTATTAAAATCTTACCACCAAATAATTGCTGTGGTACAAAAAAAGGTGATATTATAATAGTCGAAAATATTTGTTATTCTACAGAGCTAAACTGTTATGTTATTGTTGGTAGAACATTTTTAAATAAAAATGATTTCTTCAAAAAACCTTGTAAAAGCTCTTCCTTAGGTATTTTTGAAGTTCAAAAGCAATCTGTTCTCAAATGTTGGCCCATTACTGAAATAATAACAAAGTATGTTTTCTTCAAGTACAAACAAAGTTATATCACTTTTCCACTACTTCATACAGCTTAAATAAATAAATACTACTAATTACATAATATTTAAAATTTACTACTATCTTTGAATATTTTTAAATGTTATAAAATATATTTATATATAATAATAATAATAATAATAAAATAATAACAAAATTGTATTTTGTCATTGAGTGAAGATTGAAACTTAGCTAGTTCAATATTGTCCTTGTCTTATAGTATTTCTTAAACCTTTTCCCTTGTTATGACTGTAATGTTATTTAGTTTATTCAGAATGTGGATATTGATACACTTAATTGATGATGGAGAAAAAGTGCCAGATGTCATTCCGAACACATGGAAAATCGATCAATCAAGCTGCTGGTATCCAAAAAACTTAAAATCAAATGTTATAAATTCCTTAGCTCGGAAGCAAATCATGCCAGACCACAGTGGACGACTGGGAATATTGTACTATGCAAATTATAGAGACCAATATAAGTGAGTATATACCATTTAATGTAATATAATATATCAATATAGGTACCTAATACCTATATTATAAAGACTTCAAATTATTCTGAAATAAATTAAAAATTACCTTTATTGGATTAAGTTTTTTCTTTCTGGATTTTTAGTTATGTACCTATATAATATAATATATAAATTGTAGGTGATTTTCAAATTGGTCTTAAAATGATGGTGAAGTTGGCAAAAAATGCCCAAAATTTACATTCCGATTATGAGCAACGGGGACGAGGAAAAAGAACCAAGTGTTTGTCATCAAAGCGTTTATTTGACAATTTAGATAGTGATTGTTCTGTTGATGAAGACTTTGAAGCATTAAAAAGTAGTCAAAAAAAATCAAAAAATACACGACTTATCCGTATCATTTCCTGATTTCCCTTCAATCTTAAAAGGTGATAAAATACAATAATTAGTTTAACTCAGATGACATGATCATAGGCGTGCTCAGGCCTCTTTTTCAGGGTATGCAAAAGACTGCCACTGGCGTGCCCTAAAAGTTATTTTAAGAATGTAAAATTCTAATAATTTATACACTTACACAATACACAAATGTTGAAAAGACTTACTGTTTAATTAAAAAAATATTGTAACATATTATACTATGACAAAATATAAAAAGTATGTATTACACAAATACTTGATAGTTAATAAAATAATAATTAATAACTAGATATTTCAATTTACTAATAGCACCCGGCCATAGGTATACGTCAGACGGAAGTTAGCATAACAATCGCCCTATTATGATTTTAATACGTGAATCAAACGTTGTCACTGCCGTTAGTCTGATATCATTTCTATCATTTTTTTTAAATAATTTTTTATCATTATAAATATTTTAATATAGGTACGTACTAATTATTTTTCTTGTGCATAAAAGGTTTTTTTCTTGTGTCGATTTTCAAAGAGCTTCAGGGTATGCAGCTGCATACCCTGCATACCCCCTGCGCACGCCTATGGACATGATCATAATATTGAGTTATGTAAAGTATATTTATTTATATTACAATTTCTATAGATAATACTAGTGATGACACTCTTCTAAGCACTTCTAATTGTACAACAGCTAGTAAAACTTTATTGTCATGTCAAGATATGTATAACAATGAAACTTCAGTGGTATCTACTCCAACATGTAGTTCTACAAGTAAGTCAAATGTTAAAATGTTTTTATTATTTGAGTGTTCCTGTAGTTATAATAATATTATTGTTATGCTATATTGTTATATTGTTATATATATTGTTATAATTATATTATTGTTAACAATATTATTGTTGTTTTATATGACTTAAAATATTTTTTAAGCAATATATCTACATCAAATGCTTATCAATGTAAATTAGCAAAAAAATCACATTCTTGTACTTTCCAAAATGGTATTATTAATGACCAAGGAACCCTGCTACTTGCTATGGCTCATCAATTATGTAAACTATCTGGTAAAGATTAAAAAGGCGTTAAATTAACTAGATTGCATATCAATTAAACAATTTTATTTTTATTATAGCTGAAAATAAAAAAATAACTTCAAACATATTTTACATTAAACAAGAATTAAATTCATTTATTGAGAATAAAAAATCAAGCCATTGCAATGAGCATGTACCAACCAGTTCCAGTGCTAATGAAAATTTACTTTCACCATTCCCTTTAAAAAATGAAGATGAACTTACGTTAATTGAATCAAAATTAGTGTCTGAAGATTTATCATTCACTAGTAAATTGGTATGTAAATAAAATTTTAAATTATTTGTTGTTATAATTTCAATCAATATTATGATCTCCATATAACCTAATAATTATAACAATTTATATTTACTATATCATTATGTTATACAGGTATTTGAAATTATAATTATAATAAATATATTTTTATATTTTTAAATAATGTAAAGGGATTAAATTGTCTAGGTATAATATACACAAATGCCGTTTAATATTTAATATTCTACATCTACAATAAATTATATATATTATTCAGTATTTAAGTACACTATTACATGTATTATAGACTATAGTACTTATAATGTATTAATTGTATACAAATATTAATTTTCCTTTGACCAATTAAACCCTTAAATTGAATCATTTTTAAAGTTATAATAAAAACAAAAATAATCTTTTATGTATTACAAAATGTAATATTTCCTCTATAATTATTTTATACATATATTTTATAGGTAACTTCATTTGTATTTGCCTCAGAAGGAAAATCATTACAAAAAGTAACAACGAACATGCTAAAACCCATATTTTCTTATGAGCTAGCTTCACAATATAGCTGGAAAGGCCAGAAAAACAAAAAAAAAATTACATACTTTGAACATTTTTAAAGTTATTATAGGTAAATATAAATTAATTTCGTTTAGCATACTTATAAAAGATGTTTAATTTTTCTTATTTATAAATAATTTTTTTTTTTAATTTTTCATTGCTTTTATTAATTAAAGATCAAGAAAAAACATTAACAATTTATAAATCTGAATCAATTGTATTATAATATTATTAACGGCATACTAACACTTACATTTTTAGTTTTATTTAAAAATAATTCAAATATATAAAAGTTTCTTTAAAACTTAAAACTCCATGAGATTTAAGTATTAATTTACCACCTAGTTTCATACCTCTAAATTATTTTTCTTATTTAAAAAAAAATATATTTACAAGATACATATTTTAACTAATTTATTATATTTGATGCAGTCGGCAAGAAGTTTCCCAAAGAAATTAGTGTTAAATGTACTGTTATTCAATCAATTCAAACATGGTTTGCTAGAGCGCCCTATCAGTAAGTTTTTTATATTATCATTATATATGCAGTAAAACCTCCTTCAAAGGACACACTCTAAGACTGAAACTATTTTATAATAGAATATGTCTATAACACTATATACATATTACATATATGCAATACTATATTCATGAATAACTTTATACAAAGAAATGCTAGTTGGAAGGTTTTACTACATTACATTGATTTTGAATGAACATACATATATATATATTATATATATATATATATTCCTCGCCTAATCACAAATAAATGATTCCTTACACCATTATGATATAATGTCAATCTACGAACAACCATTACTGGTAACACAGTCTGAATGTAAATAACATTTTAGGGAAATGAAATTTGTACTGTCAAAAACCATATAGTTTTACTTAGACATTCTCTTGTGAAAAAGAAAAAAAGTATATCAGTCATTAAAAATTATTTGATTTAGTATTTTTAAACTTTTTTATACCCTAATTTTTATAAATACTTCCAACAAAACAATTTTTTTTATATCTACAAAATAGTATTTGAGTATTAAATTTTTGTTTCTATTTTAAATCTAAACAAAATACAAACATATCATAATTTGAATAATTTTAAGATGAGGTGTATCATTTAAATTTTTGTAATTAATATATGTATATAATATTCTTTTTTAAAGGATTGAAGCCGTATTAAAAAAAAAAAAGAGGATAGCACTGGAAACGTCACAGCTAATCAACACAAAATGTCACCAACACAGCTGCAAAATTCTGACAGTGAAAAACATTGCAATCAAGCGGGCTTATAAATGCACTAATTTCGATTATTTTTTTTTATTTTTTTTTTCACACAGGACTACCAGAATTATTATTTGTTATTTTAATATTATAATTTACTTTAATAAAGGAACAATGGATATGTTCATATTATGACTTTTTTTCTTATTATTTATAGATATAAACAATAAACACACAATATATGTACAAATATAAGTACTTTTATTACTTCACTGATATTTAAAAACATTTAATATAATAATTTAAAAAAATTTTTTTTATATAATATTGGTATAAAAAATATTTTTGAATGATTTATAAGAATATTTTTAAAATCATTTATAAGAAAATTTTTAAATATTTTTAAAATAATTTGAAAATATTTAAAAAATATTTTTAATAAACATTTATTTCATATTTTTAAAATAATGTTTTAACATTTTATTTTCAATGGAAAACTGGCCATTCAAACACTTTATTAACGTTTAAAAAAAAACTTATAAACCTTTTTCTATCATTTTTTAAAACATTAAATAAATATTTTTTTGTTTCTTATATATTTTTAACTTCAGTTTCCAATCACTGCTTTGAGAGAATCTCGAATCCTACAACGTTTAAAAAATGAAAATGTTGTCGAATTGATTGAAATTTGTCATAGAAAAGGTAAATGTTATTAGAGATTGATAAAATGTTATACTTATTTGAAAAAAATAAAAATATTTTAGTTGAGAAATAATAGTTATTTATAAATATTTAAATATATTTATTTTATTCTAGTCTTATGAGAATCCATTATGTTAGGAAGCAATCTGTCTTAATTTGTTCTAATTTGATTAAATTCAGTTCATTATGGTCAACAAACAAATTACATAGAAATATTATAAAATATATAATCTACTAATTACGTAATAAAAACAAACCAATATAATAAATAAAAAATATAATTAATTTCACATAAATTTGTCAATAAGTATGTTCCTAAAATAATTGACTGTTAAACTTATTTTAGTCAAAAACATGTTTATTTTCAATGAATATTAATTCTCTGAAATTTTATATTTTATATTTTATATTATCATAAAGTAAATAAAAGCAAGTATACAAATTTAGAATCTAAATAAAACAAAACATAATAGATATATTTTTAGTAATACCTATTGAATATTTTGTAATATTAATTATGAGTGTTATATATTTTTAACTTCAGTTTCCAATCACTGCTTTGAGAGAATCTCGAATCCTACAACGTTTAAAAAATGAAAATGTTGTCGAATTGATTGAAATTTGTCATAGAAAAGGTAAATGTTATTAGAGATTGATAAAATGTTATACTTATTTGAAATTAATGTAATACAATTATTGTTTAATAGCATGTAAAGAAAATGAATATCGATCATCATTTTTTTTTGTATTTGAATTTTGTGAACATGATCTAGCTGGGTTACTAAGAAATACTACTGTACGATTCAACTTATCTGAAATTAAGGAAATTACCCGTCAAATATTCAATGGCCTGTTCTATATACACACAAATAAGGTGAATTTATTGTCCAGATAATGAAAATTATATAAATTTATATAAAATTAAACTAATAATGTATACCTACCTAAATAGATTTTACACCGTGACTTGAAAACATCAAATATATTGGTTACAAAACAAGGAATTCTGAAATTGGCAGACTTTGGTCTAGCCCGTGAATTTAATGAACCTACAACAGATAAGCCCAATAAGTGAGTAAAAAATCATTCATTTAATATTAGATAATATAGGTACTCATTCATCCATATCAGGATAATATTCATTATACAACAAACAACCAAGCGGTGGTATACATTACCGTTATACTATATTTTCATATATATACCTATACCTTTTTAGTTTTTTACCCAAAGATAGAATATATTTCCAATGTTTAATAAATAATGGCACAATTATTATTTTCCAATTTGATCAAAAACTCGTTATTTGTACAATTTATCATTATTATTTCTATGCTGGTTTACCAATTATGTCAATCTATATTCCATGTAGTTATACTAATCGCGTAGTAACACTCTGGTATCGCCCTCCCGAGTTACTGCTTGGCGAACGTAATTACGGACCAGCTATTGATATGTGGGGAGCTGGATGCATTATAGCTGAACTTTGGACTCGTTGTCCAATAATGCAGGGTTCGTCGGAGGTGGATCAATTAAAATGGATATCATTTTTACGTGGAAAAATCACTCCAGAAGTTTGGCCAAGTGTTGTGAAGTACGATTTGTATAGAAATATAGTACTACCAGAAAATCCTCAACCGGGAATAGTAAATATTTTAAATCATTCAAACTTTGTTTCTTAGACTTAGACCACTTAACGTTTATTTACAGATGTGGAATCGTCTTATGCGTCGTATTTCTAACCCTCAAGGATGCAACCTCCTTGAACAATTACTTTTTTTAGACCCAGAAAAGAGATGCACTGCCAACTTAGCTTTAGACCATGATTTTCTTTGGACAGATCCCATGCCAGATAAATTAACAAATGTCATGTCCAGAATTCATACATCTAATTTTGAGTACACATCTCAACGTGCTAACAATAATCGGCCAATTGTCAACCAGACAGGAGGTATCAACGACGGTGCGTCAACTTCAGGTTTTCCCGATCGTATTTTCTAATTTTTAAATTAAAATCAAAATATTCAGTTTTATAAAAAAATTTAAATAGGTTTAATGTTATTAGTAGAGTTAGATAACTTTCTTGGGGGATAAATATTTTTTAACTCCAACGTTATATTTATATTTTTTTTAGCCAGTAGTTAGTAATTAGGTTAAATATATTATATAAAATGTTTTATTCGCATGATTTTACCAATGACAATTATTAATTTCTTTACAGTTAATTATATTATGCTTTGTATGTGATACATTTATGATTTATAATTGTTTTACAAATGTTTTTTTTTTTTTTTTTGTCTAATGTGACTATTAGAAATAAGATAATTCTATTGAAGAAATATGTTAAAAATGTTAGATTTAAGCATATTTACCATAATTTAGTATACATTTTTGACAATACATGGTAATATTGTTAAGCTTTTAATGTACCTATTTATTTTATTAGTTAGGATCTTAAACACTTCCATAGAGTTTTGAAAAATAAAAACAAAAAAATGTGTACTATACTATTAATTGCCTCTCAGCGTACATAGGTCACATACATACATATTCGCATTGCAATCGTGAAATTTGGGGTGCCAGCCAGATGGTAACATATAAATATAACAAATATAAATATTCAACAATACATTTTACCTATGTCAAAGTAAATGTATTGTTGCTTAACGTACCTACCCACACACACAGTCGTATAGATTACGGTAAAAGGAAGTCGGACACAATTTTACCGCCATAGAGGCGACACCGCTAATACAAAAGAATTCTTTTGCCTGCTGCAGCAGTGTGTGGCCACGGTAACCTAACCTTTAGGCATACATATCAGGGTTCCTATACACCAATGACCACAGTATATAAATGTCTTTATATACAGGGTGAAACAGAAATATATAACGTGAAACATATAAAAGATATGACATTCGGTTAGGTATATCTTTCTGTTTCACAATGTATATTGTATACTTTATATGATACACCATATACGTATACGATAAACATGTGATATTATAGGTATTGTAGGTTAGTCAGTACGGATGATATAATTATAGTAAAAAAATAACAGTAAAACACATAGAAGAAAAATATAGCATAATCAATTTAGTAGGAATTTACAGTAATAACAATCTAATCGCAATTATATTTTTTTATGGGCAATCAGCTTAGGTACCTATGTTAATTAATGAATTCAATAAATATATTGAGATCTGAGTAAAAACAATATTAATGAAATTTAAAAATCAACAGGATGAGTATCAGATGACTTAAAGTTTAAAATTATTAGTATTAGCCAATAAGTAGGTACACTCGATTGCCCCATTCCACTGAGGCATAAAAAACAATGTATCAAAAGTACATAATATTATAAATATGGGACTGATATTATATTTGCCCGACACTCGAATAACAAGACACTTTATATGTGGTATAGATTGTAAGTACAAATTTAGTACAAATTCTACTTTCTTTAAATTTTTAAAAATACTATAATTTTGATTTCATTCCGTTTGTTTCTATTTTAATAATTTTTCTAATATAAATCGGTAGATGACACAAATCCGTGAAACTATATCATCAAAATATAGTGGTTAAATATTAGATTGTAAATTTTATAAAGAACCTATTTATTTAATTAAATATGTAAATATAAAAATAATCTAGTAGGAACAGTAAAGATATCAGATATCTATGAATTTATTAAAGACCTAGCCAATAGCTGTAGAAGGGGTGTATCCCCCTTGCGAATGACTATGATTGTATTTTATAATCATAGGTGCTAATAGGGGGGCTTAGGGGGTATAGCATTCCCAATCACCCTTAAATAATGTCCGTGTTTATGTATCAAAAACATATTTAAAAAAAAAATCTAAGATGAGAAAATACATAATAGCTTAAGCACATTATTATACTATTCTAAATATTGTAATTTAATAACATTTATATTATTATACAGCAGAAACCCCTTTGGGACCAAGGTGAAATGTATCAAATAACCGATTGTTTCTAATATGCGGTTTCTACAGAATTATAGTATTATTATACATATTGTATGCATATTTTGTATATTTAAATGCACTTATTAATACTTAAAAACAATATAAAACGGTAAGAAATTATTTAAAAAAATGCACAAGCGAAAATGGTTCAACGAAAAAACAAATACAACTATTTTTTTTTTTTATCGTAACGGTACCAATAAATAATAATAACATAAAAATGTGTACTTTGAAACGGTAATTAAATCATAAACATACCACATGTTTATATGTTTAAACTTTGAATAAACGTTTGTTTTTTATCTGTCAACTTATTAGTCCATGCGAGTTAATTGAGTATTTCGATATATTTAATAAGACATCGATCATCCAAATAAACGGAACAATCATTCTACATGTGTGCAATGATGGCAATAAATACACGTCATATACAATATAATATAAAATCATGTTTAAATATTCACATGAGAGCTCAAATCACGATGGGTACCTATTGTACCTATGTGGCAACAGGTTATATATATAATAAAATGTCACAATTGTTTAATCTATCCATCATTAATGCTCAATCCCACAATCTAAACTTTGGGTTTACAAATACAAAATGTATTTACTAAATCTTTTGATTAACAAATTTGATGTATCATATTATGTTTATTCGTAAATATTGGTAATTCTATAATAGGTATTGGTCGCCCGAAGTTCAAACATTATTAACACAATTAATAAATTCTATTCTATAAAAAGGGCGTAGGCACGTATTTCATGACTCAACATTAGTCATAACTCATAAGACATGAGTGAAAACCAAGATAGTTAATGATTTATATATATATGTAACATAGCAATTAGGTACCTATTATCGATTATCATAGAAATTATATTAAAATATTTGGCTTCATACAAATTCCGATCGACTGCCACTAATTGCATTTCGATTTTTTTTTCGTGTAGGTACCGCCTACTTCATATTTGTGTATAAACTGTCAGTTGCAATTATTGTGATTTATTAATTAGTTACTATCATAATTAAATTAAAATATTAAAGCATACCTACATACAAATGTAAACGAGAACTGTTTAATGAATTGGAATCTGCTAATTTGTTTAGATTGAAAATCTGTCACTATACCTGTTTTAAAAATTGTCTTTATTTAATTGAGTTGTCGCACATTTGAATAGTTATTTAAATTAGGGTTTCATTGTATAGTATAATTATAAGTTTTTAACCACCAGATGATTGGTTGGGATACAATTCGGACGTGCTGAATAAAACCCTAGGACCTCATAAGTGGGGAATTGTAAGTTCCTACATGAAAAAAAGGTACGCGTGTTAGTTCCCACGCGGTAAAAAAGTTACATATGTAAGTTCTAACACGGTGGAAGACAAGTACATACCTATCTAAAAAAAATATTCTATATTTTGTATATAGTATTATAAGTTTTATTATATATTTTACTTTCATAAATTTTAATAGTAAGAAAAAAAATATATATTTCAGTTTTATAATATTATAACTATAATAGGTCATCAAATTGATGATATTAAAATTATAGGTATTTAGAAAAATATAGGTAATAATGTGGGGTAAGTGATGAAATGATATAATCACATTTGTTTCAATCGCTATACATAATGGTGCCTATAAAATTATAAAAGTATAGAATCTATGAATATAGATTATCGATAAAGCTGACAAGATAACTTTTACATTGAAAACTTATAATTATAGATTACATTATTATTACCTATATTAAAATGTATGCCGATATCGTATGATAAATTGTAACCTAAATTTCTGATATTAGATTGATAACATAAATTATGTATAATATTTTATAATATATATTAATATATATTATAATTATAAAAATAATATACGCAGTATGGGAACTTACAAACGTACCTATTTGTTATATAGTGTTGGAAATTACATATGTCTCTTTTTTACCTGTTAGGTCTCATTTAAGAACTTAAATTCGCCCTCATAAGTATTATACCTTTTTATTCCTTTTTATTTGGGTTGCAATAAAAACGCAGCATACGTAATCATTTGGTTAAAGATTTACTTATTAAAATATTATATTAATTATACTCACTAGACACTTGTTAGCTAGTGGAATACAATTAATGTGGTTAATGTTACATATAATATTACATTTATATTAAAAAGACGACACACCAGCATATGCGCTGTCTTCGTCTTACAACCGTAAAACTGTAGATACCTAATAATAGATAACAACTATGTATGTGTCATAGCGTTGTTATATTTTTGATAACATAAATATAACTAAAGTTATCAGCTTTAGAAAATACATTTATTTTTTATTTTTTCATATTTTAATTATTAAAAATTATTGGCTTGTGCCATCAACAAACTAACATATAAAGCTTTTACCTATGTGTTGTGGAATTCTGATAATGCTACCATAAATACTGAGGGAGAAAAGTTGTCATGCGCAAATACAGTTTTTAAGTAGATAGGTATATAAAATGTTGTATTTTATTTAATATTATAAAAGTGTATTCTTTAGGTGTTTGTGTGCATCCGTGCAGAATACTAACTGTTGTCCATTGTGTGACACATGTATAGAGCATGTTATTATACACAATATATATATATATATATATTCTAAAATGTATATACCTCAGGGGTTCAAACAGATCCTACAAAAATATTTTTTCCACCGATACAATATAAATGCCCATCACAATAAATTACACACACGTAAGACATATGTATAGACGTTTGAGATGTTTTGTTAAGTGAAAGGTCAAAACGAATTATTTCGTTATATCTCATTATTTGGTTTTAATCAGCGGGGGGTGAATTCGGGTCGTTTGGGATTATAGTACATTGATATACAATATAATATAGACACGAAAAAATAGTGCGCAGTGTCTTATCGTATCGGCATGCATCGGTACAGGCGGTAGGTACAGTCTATTATAAAATACTGAAACGGAAATGGACGTCATGCCGTTACCTAAATGTATACAAACGAGAAAAAGAAGAAAACCTATAAGAGGTGCCATTCACTTGTATTTTGTAATTCATGGAAATTTGGAATTATGTTGTTTATTATTCTGGTCTGTTTACGGATAAATTTCGGCCAGACGTATTGTTTACATGGAAGACCGATATATTTCGGTTCGATAATCCACTGCATACGAATTCTGTCACGTATAATAAAAAGGTATAAAAATATATAAATGTATAATACTACTACAATTGTCTCCTGATGGGTTCTCTTAGCCATACACACTGTGTATACGACCCCAAAAAAAAAATTATAAATAAATGCTGGCTTAGTTTTGATACTTAACGGAATGTCAGAAAATACCATGAAAATAAGATATCAAGAACAAAAGTTATTCACTTTAATAATAGATGTCCCGTTCAAAGATAATAATTGTTTACCAAAGTGGCCAGCTGAAGAAAACAAGGTTGCACATCACTGCTCTATACTCTGTACGTTAGTTCGTTTTCGTTACATTTAACCCGTGTGGAAGTCGTGTTAAAAATTAAGTTCCTGCCTTACCTATAGATGTCACCAAGAGTTTCAGATAATTTTTCGTATCATAGAACCACTTCCGGCAACATTTATCTTTTCATTAGTAGCACAACTATTTTACACTTTTATTAGTGGGAGCACCACCAAAAATTCCCCAAAAAGTAACCCGATGGAGCTTTGTTCTCACATCAATATTAATAAAAGTAATTATTTTTACTGCGTTTAATCTTTTTATTGGGTACTGTTGAAATATTAATTTTAATCTTAAAATATAATTTAATTGATACCATGTAGAATTTTCACAGTATTGACATACTGTAGATTAGCTATATATAGTCAATAGTCATACATTTATAAGGAAAGCAATAATACAGAGGTGTCAGGTGACCTATTTTCAATATTGTGAGTATAAATGACAGTTAGAAATATTAGGTATCTGGTATAGTATAATACAGCGTCCTCACTAGGATTTTAGAAAGAGCTAAATGTTATTTTTGAAAATCACTTGCAAGCCGCTTATATATATATTTTTTCATATTTATATTTATATTTACAATCTATATAAAATATGTTAACAATTAGTACAATAAATGGAGTGAAGGAGTGATACATAAGAGGGCTTGGTTGGTTTGATTAAAGAAACTGTTCAATAATAGTATTTGATGCTTACGTTATTAATAATAATAATTAAAAATATAAAAATAATAATACTTTTTAATTCCCAAGTACATACTTAATTAATAGATGTATGAAAATAGATGATCTGTAGTTCTTTTAATTTTTTCAAAATTTATATACCTATTTATTTTTGTCTACATCAACATATGTGTTTTCTATAAAAACTACTAAAAGTAAATTTTAAACATACTTCCTGAAGTTTAGTTGTAATTTCGAAAAATTTGTTGTAATTAATAATATATGCTTTTTATAGAATCTTTTATGGACCAGCAGCTTTTAAACTTTTTTGTTCGTGGAGCCCTTGGGGCTTAGGGCTCCGCGGAGTGCACAATTTTATCACTGATCTAGATTATTCTCTTTTGGAATCGCTTTTATTATTTAAAATCAGATGTGCCTGAAATATAACAAATATAATGCAAGTATTTCATGGGATTTTCAAAAGTAATTTCTTAACTTTAAAGTCCTTTAAAATTGAAGATTGAAAATCGACTTCTTAAAAAGCATAGATATACATTTTTAAATTTTTATTCATAAATATACTAAAAATTAAATCAAAAATTTTGAGGTATGAATAATTTTTCACCAGTAATTCGTCTAAAACGTATGAATAATATGTATGCTTTGATTCAACTAATCAAATTGGTAGAAAAAAATATGCTTTAATTGTTTCAAAGCAACAATAAATTGACACTAATTCTGAATTAAGTTATTATGAAATAAAATATACAGACATAAATACACTTATGGTATATGTGTATCTATACTTAAATCTAACTTATCTTAATACACAATTTAGAAAAAATGTAATACTTTTAATATTAATAAAATTAGTTTTAAATAATAAATTTGATTTATTTTAAATAATCATGGTTACCTACAATAATTCTTCATTTGAATATTATGTTGTGCTTGAAAATAAGTCTTAATGTATGTTAAATTATATTATATATAATATATGGTGTGATTCCCCTTCAAGCATGCCCCCACAGAATTTTTTCATTTAATAATTAATTTATTGAAATTCTGATTTTTGAAATGTTAAAATATACTAGGACCATATTTTTGAATTAGTTTATTGTAATTTTGAATAGTATTAGTAGGTATGTATCTAACTAATCTCATTGTGTATTTTCAGATGCTAAACAAGCGGTTACATTTTAATTACTACATTCATTATTTGTGCCAACTTCCAAAATGTTATTATCAATACTATGGATGATGAAGGAAAGAAAAACATTGTCAAATTGTCTATAAAAGATTCACAAAACACATTTTAGGTATTTTGTAATACTAATTCTGGCTAAAGAATTCATAGCTAACTGAAATAGTCTTAGATTGCCAATTCAGCCCATTATTTTGCATTTAAAATTAAGCAGCCCATTTTTTAACAATCGGCCAAATAAATGTTGAATAGTCAAAATTATAATTATTGATCATATCATACACAGGCAGTGTTATTGTTACCTAAGTGGTTATAATAATATCATTTTTTTTTTTAACAATTAACAAATGTTCACATACAAAATTTAAGGAAACATTTGTTCACTACTTTTGAAAACACCAAGTTACAATTACTATCAGACTTAATTAGTTATAATATAAAATAATTATATTATTTATGGTTCACATCAATTTTATTTACTTATTAATAATTATAATTTATATTAAATTATTAAATAATGAATTGCCCCGACCGGCCCATAGACTAATCAATCAGCCTCAAAAATGTGGCAGATGCAGCATATGAACCTTCTGATGCACCCGTGCGCACGCCTATGCTCCACTTCAACCAAAAGAGATAATTGTATATTTTGGTACAATTAAATGTAAAGTGTTTACTATACTAAGAGCTATATATGTGTGTTTTAAGATTATAAATATTACATTTATTTAATTTAGAGTACCCAATTGAATCATGTGCTGTATGGCAATTTATACAAAAATATTTGTATAATATTAAAACTATATTTGATAAATCCCACCTCAGTTTAAATCAATTTTTAATTTAGAAGGATTGATAAAATATGAATTTAATTTAATAAATGTATACGTATTTATGATTGAATATTAAATCTATTATTTATTTGTTATTTTTTCATTTAATAATTAATTTATTGAAATTCTGATTTTTGAGATGTTAAAATATACTAGGACCATATCTTTGAATTTGTTTCTTGTAATTTTGTATAGTATTAGTAGGTATGTACCTAACTAATCTCATTGTGTATTTTCAGATGCTAAACAAGCGTATACATTTTAATTACTACATTCATTATTTGTGCAAACTTCCAAAAATGTTACTATGGATGATGAAGGAAAGAAAAACATTGTCAAATTGTCTATAAAAGATTCACAAAACTCTTTTTAGGTATTTTGTAATACTGTAATTCTGGCTAAAGAATTCATAGCTAACTGATATAGTCATAGATTGCCAATTCAGCCCATTATTTTGGTTGTTGGTACTCCACTTCATAGGCGTGCTCAGACTTTCATTGCAGATGCAGCATATAAAATTAAGCAGCCCATTTTTCAACAATTGGCCAAATAAATGTTGAATAGTCAAAATTATAATTATTGATCATATTATACACAGGCAGTGTTATTGTTACCTAAGTGGTTATAATAATATCATTTTTTTTTTAACAATTACCAAATGTTCACATACTAAATTTAAGGAAACATTTGTTCACTACTTTTGAAAACACCAAGTTACAATTAATATCGGACTTTATTAGTTATAATATAAAATAATTATATTATTTAAGGTTCACATCAATTTTATTTACTTATTAATTATTATAATTTATATTAAATTATTAAATAATGAATTGCCCCGACCGGCCCACACACTAATCAATCAGCCCAAAAAATGTGGCAGATGCAGCATATGAACGTTCTGCTGCACCCGTTTGCACGCCTATGGGTGATCCAATATTCATAACACGGTGAACGGTACTTTTTACAATCGAATTATGCTTTACTGTTAATTTAAAATAAACCAATTTTAAACATTAAATATATTAAGAATGTGATACAATAAAATTCACATATTCAGTCATATGCAAAAAGTAAAACATACATTTAGACTTTTTTACTGAATTCTATAGAGCAACCATCAGTGAAATCCTATGGACTTTAAGCAATATGTGATAAAATAAAAAAAATAGTCAAAATATCATAGTCCAAAATTATACAATGGAAATGATGCATTTAAACAAATTTTTATCAAAATAAAATAGTCTATGTATGAGTTCAACTAAATATGTATATATTACTCATCACATGATCTGGGAAGTTAAAATACTTTTAAAAGTACAAGATAAACATTGAAATTACAGTTAAATTGAGAAAAACAATATTTTATAAAAACTCCCATTTTCTTTACAACACCTTACAACTACCAATACAAAAATATGATTAAAAATAAAATAAATTTTGATATGGACAATAATATTCAGGGTAAATGTGAATGAATTTGAAGAGTAATTTACAGAAATTCTAACAAAGCTCATAATAATATTATTTCAAAAATCAACCTGTTTATTTTGATTGTAATTGTACAAGAATTGAATCACATTTTATGTGCCATCAAACATATATAAAAATAATGATCAATATTGAGTTAAAGTGATGGAAGTAACAATGAATCCAAAAGTTTCATCAAAATGTTGTTATTAGATTGAAAGCATTAAATGATTGCAAATAAATTTGAGAAGTTATTTATTATTGAATAACACTCATTATCATTAATACCATGAATTCATCCGCTTTACATAATTGTTGTTGATCCAGCATTTCCATTCATGTTCTTAGTTGAATATCAGATTTGTGATTGACATAAGCGATTGCACTAGAAAAATAATTGTTTTATTATTTTGGTAAGACACTTGAGGGTAAATAATAAATAATACTGTGGTGATCCAATATTCATAACACGGTGAAGGGTACATATTACAATCAAATTATGCTTTACTGTTAATTTAAAATAAACCAATTTTAAACATTAAATATATTAAGAATGTGATACAATAAAATTCACATATTCAGTCATATGCAAAAAGTAAAACATACATTTAGACTTTTTTACTGAATTCTATAGAACAACCATCAGTGAAATCCTATGGACTTTAAGCAATATGTGATAAAATAAAAAAAATAGTCAAAATATCAAAGTCCAAAATTATACAATGGATATGATGCATTTAAACAAATTTTTATCAAAATAAAATAGTCTATGTATGAGTTCAACTAAATGTGTATATATCACTCATCACATGATCTGGGAAGTTAAAATACTTTTAAAAGTACAAGATAAACATTGAAATTACAGTTAAATTGAGAAAAACAATATTTTATAAAAACTCCCATTTTCTTTACAACACCTTACAACTACCAATACAAAAATATGATTAAAAATAAAATAAATTTTGATATGGACAATAATATTCAGGGTAAATGTGAATGAATTTGAAGAGTAATTTACAGAAATTCTAACAAAGCTCATAATAATATTATTTCAAAAATCAACCTGTTTATTTTGATTGTAATTGTACAAGAATTGAATCACATTTTATGTGCCATCAAACATATATAAAAATAATGATCAATATTGAGTTAAAGTGATGGAAGTAACAATAAATCCAAAAGTTTCATCAAAACGTTGTTATTAGATTGAAAGCATTAAATGATTGCAAATAAATTTGAGAAATTATTTATTATTGAATAACACTCATTATCATTAATACCATGAATTCATCCGCTTTACATAATTGTTGTTGATCCAGCATTTCCATTCATGTTCTTAGTTGAATATCAGATTTGTGATTGACATAAGCGATTGCACTAGAAAAATAATTGTTTTATTATTTTGGTAATACACATGAGGGTAAATAATAATTAATACTGTGGTGATCCAATATTCATAACACGGTGAGGAGTACATGTTACAATCAAATTATGCTTTACTGTTATTTTAAAATAAACCAATTTTAAACATCAAATATATTAAGAATGTGATACAATAAAATTCACATATCGAGTCATGTGCAAAAAGTAAAACAAACATTTAGACTTTTTTACTGAATTCTATAGAACAACCATCAGTGAAATCCTATGGACTTTAAGCAATAAGTGATAAAATAAAAAAAATAGTCAAAATATCAAAGTCCAAAATTATACAATGGAAATGATGCATTTAAACAAATTTTTATCAAAATAAAATAGTCTATGTATGAGTTCAACTAAATATGTATATATTACTCATCACATGATCTGGGAAGTTAAAATACTTTTAAAAGTACAAGATAAACATTGAAATTACAGTTAAATTGAGAAAAACAATATTTTATAAAAACTCCCATTTTCTTTACAACACCTTACAACTACCAATACAAAAATATGATTAAAAATAAAATAAATTTTGATATGGACAATAATATTCAGGGTAAATGTGAATGAATTTGAAGAGTAATTTACAGAAATTCTAACAAAGCTCATAATAATATTATTTCAAAAATCAACCTGTTTATTTTGATTGTAATTGTACAAGAATTGAATCACATTTTATGTGCCATTAAACATATATAAAAATAATGATCAATATTGAGTTAAAGTGATGGAAGTAACAATAAATCCAAAAGTTTCATCAAAACGTTGTTATTAGATTGAAAGCATTAAATGATTGCAAATAAATTTGAGAAATTATTTATTATTGAATAACACTCATTATCATTAATACCATGAATTCATCCGCTTTACATAATTGTTGTTGATCCAGCATTTCCATTCATGTTCTTAGTTGAATATCAGATTTGTGATTGACATAAGCGATTGCACTAGAAAAATAATTGTTTTATTATTTTGGTAATACACATGAGGGTAAATAATAATTAATACTGTGGTGATCCAATATTCATAACACGGTGAGGAGTACATGTTACAATCAAATTATGCTTTACTGTTATTTTAAAATAAACCAATTTTAAACATCAAATATATTAAGAATGTGATACAATAAAATTCACATATCGAGTCATATGCAAAAAGTAAAACAAACATTTAGACTTTTTTAGTGAATTCTATAGAACAACCATCAGTGAAATCCTATGGACTTTAAGCAATATGTGATAAAATAAAAAAAATAGTCAAAATATCATAGTCCAAAATTATACAATGGAAATGATGCATTTAAACAAATTTTTATCAAAATAAAATAGTCTATGTAAGAGCTCAACTAAATATGTATATATTACTCATCACATGATCTGGGAAGTTAAAATACTTTTAAAAGTACAAGATAAACATTGAAATTACAATTAAATTTAGAAAAACAATATTTTATAAAAACTCCGCTTATCTTTACAATACCTTACAGCTATTAATAAAAAAATATGATTAAAAATAAAATAAATTTTGATATGGACAATAATATTCAGGGTAAATGTTAATGAATTTGAAGAGTAATTTACAGAAATTCTAACAAAGCTCATAATAATATTATTTCAAAAATCAACCTGTTTATTTTGATTGTAATTGTACAAGAATTGAATCACATTTTATGTGCCATCAAACATATATAAAAATAATGATCAATATTGAGTTAAAGTGATGGAAGTAACAATAAATCCAAAAGTTTCATCAAAATGTTGTTATTAGATTGAAAGCAATAAATGATTGCAAATAAATTTGAGAAGTTATTTATTATTGAATAACACTCATTATCATTAATACCATGAATTCATCCGCTTTACATAATTGTTTTTGATCCAGCATTCCAATTCAGGTTCTTAGTTGAATATCAGATTTGTGATTGACATAAGCGATTGCACTAGAAAAATAATTGTTTTATTATTTTGGTAATACACATGAGGGTAAATAATAATTAATACTGTGGTGATCCAATATTCATAACACGGTGAGGAGTACATGTTACAATCAAATTATGCTTTACTGTTATTTTAAAATAAACCAATTTTAAACATCAAATATATTAAGAATGTGATACAATAAAATTCACATATCCAGTCATATGCAAAAAGTAAAACAAACATTTAGACTTTTTTAGTGAATTCTATAGAACAACCATCAGTGAAATCCTATGGACTTTAAGCAATATGTGATAAAATAAAAAAAAAATAGTCAAAATATCATAGTCCAAAATTATACAATGGAAATGATGCATTTAAACAAATTTTTATCAAAATAAAATAGTCTATGTAAGAGCTCAACTAAATATGTATATATTACTCATCACATGATCTGGGAAGTTAAAATACTTTTAAAAGTACAAGATAAACATTGAAATTACAATTAAATTTAGAAAAACAATATTTTATAAAAACTCCGCTTATCTTTACAATACCTTACAGCTATTAATAAAAAAATATGATTAAAAATAAAATAAATTTTGATATGGACAATAATATTCAGGGTAAATGTTAATGAATTTGAAGAGTAATTTACAGAAATTCTAACAAAGCTCATAATAATATTATTTCAAAAATCAACCTGTTTATTTTGATTGTAATTGTACAAGAATTGAATCACATTTTATGTGCCATCAAACATATATAAAAATAATGATCAATATTGAGTTAAAGTGATGGAAGTAACAATAAATCCAAAAGTTTCATCAAAATGTTGTTATTAGATTGAAAGCAATAAATGATTGCAAATAAATTTGAGAAGTTATTTATTATTGAATAACACTCATTATCATTAATACCATGAATTCATCCGCTTTACATAATTGTTTTTGATCCAGCATTCCCATTCAGGTTCTTAGTTGAATATCAGATTTGTGATTGACATAAGCGATTGCACTAGAAAAATAATTGTTTTATTATTTTGGTAATACACATGAGGGTAAATAATAATTAATACTGTGGTGATCCAATATTCATAACACGGTGAGGAGTACATGTTACAATCAAATTATGCTTTACTGTTAATTTAAAATAAACCAATTTTAAACATTAAATATATTGAGAATGTGATACAATAAAATTCACATATTCAGTCATATGCAAAAATTAAAACATACATTTAGACTTTTTTACTGAATTCTATAGAACAACCATCAGTGAAATCCTATGGACTTTAAGCAATATGTGATAAAATAAAAAAAATAGTCAAAATATCATAGTCCAAAATTATACAATGGAAATGATGCATTTAAACAAATTTTTATCAAAATAAAATAGTCTATGTAAGAGCTCAACTAAATATGTATATATTACTCATCACATGATCTGGGAAGTTAAAATACTTTTAAAAGTACAAGATAAACATTGAAATTACAATTAAATTTAGAAAAACAATATTTTATAAAAACTCCGCTTATCTTTACAATACCTTACAGCTATTAATAAAAAAATATGATTAAAAATAAAATAAATTTTGATATGGACAATAATATTCAGGGTAAATGTTAATGAATTTGAAGAGTAATTTACAGAAATTCTAACAAAGCTCATAATAATATTATTTCAAAAATCAACCTGTTTATTTTGATTGTAATTGTACAAGAATTGAATCACATTTTATGTGCCATCAAACATATATAAAAATAATGATCAATATTGAGTTAAAGTGATGGAAGTAACAATAAATCCAAAAGTTTCATCAAAATGTTGTTATTAGATTGAAAGCAATAAATGATTGCAAATAAATTTGAGAAGTTATTTATTATTGAATAACACTCATTATCATTAATACCATGAATTCATCCGCTTTACATAATTGTTTTTGATCCAGCATTCCCATTCAGGTTCTTAGTTGAATATCAGATTTGTGATTGACATAAGCGATTGCACTAGATAAATAATTGTTTTATTATTTTGGTAATACACATGAGGGTAAATAATAATTAATACTGTGGTGATCCAATATTCATAACACGGTGAGGAGTACATGTTACAATCAAATTATGCTTTACTGTTAATTTAAAATAAACCAATTTTAAACATTAAATATATTCAGAATGTGATACAATAAAATTCACATATTCAGTCATATGCAAAAATTAAAACATACATTTAGACTTTTTTACTGAATTCTATAGAACAACCATCAGTGAAATCCTATGGACTTTAAGCAATAAGTGATAAAATAAAAAAAATAGTCAAAATATCATAGTCCAAAATTATACAATGGAAATGATGCATTTAAACAAATTTTTATCAAAATAAAATAGTCTATGTAAGAGTTCAACTAAATATGTATATATTACTCATCACATGATCTGGGAAGTTAAAATACTTTTAAAAGTACAAGATAAACATTGATATTACAGTTAAATTGAGAAAACAATATTTAATAAAAACTCCGGTTTTCTTTACAATACCTTACAGCTATTAATAAAAAAATATGATTAAAAATAAAATAAATTTTGATATGGACAATAATATTCAGGGTAAATGTGAATGAATTTGAAGAGTAATTTACAGAAATTCTAACAAAGCTCATAATAATATTATTTCAAAAATCAACCTGTTTATTTTGATTGTAATTGTACAAGAATTGAATCACATTTTATGTGCCATCAAACATATATAAAAATAATGATCAATATTGAGTTAAAGTGATGGAAGTAACAATAAATCCAAAAGTTTCATCAAAATTTTGTTATTAGATTGAAAGCAATAAATGATTGCAAATAAATTTGAGAAGTTATTTATTATTGAATAACACTCATTATCATTAATACCATGAATTCATCCGCTTTACATAATTGTTTTTGATCCAGCATTCCCATTCAGGATCTTAGTTGAATATCAGATTTGTGATTGACATAAGCGATTGCACTAGAAAAATAATTGTTTTATTATTTTGGTAATACACATGAGGGTAAATAATAATTAATACTGTGGTGATCCAATATTCATAACACGGAGAGGAGTACATGTTAAAATCAAATTATGCTTTACTGTTAATTTAAAATAAACCAATTTTAAACATTAAATATATTCAGAATGTGATACAATAAAATTCACATATTCAGTCATATGCAAAAAGTAAAACATACATTTAGACTTTTTTACTGAATTCTATAGAGCAACCATCAGTGAAATCCTATGGACTTTAAGCAATATGTGATAAAATAAAAAAAATAGTCAAAATATCATAGTCCAAAATTATACAATGGAAATGATGCATTTAAATAAATTTTTATCAAAATAAAATAGTCTATGTAAGAGCTCAACTAAATATGTATATATTACTCATCACATGATCTGGGAAGTTAAAATACTTTTAAAAGTACAAGATAAACATTGAAATTACAATTAAATTTAGAAAAACAATATTTTATAAAAACTCCGCTTATCTTTACAATACCTTACAGCTATTAATAAAAAAATATGATTAAAAATAAAATAAATTTTGATATGGACAATAATATTCAGGGCAAATGTGAATGAATTTGAAGAGTAATTTACTTTAATTCTAACAAAGCTCATAATAATATTATTTCAAAAATCAACCTGTTTATTTTGATTGTAATTGTACAAGAATTGAATCACATTTTATGTGCCATCAAACATATATAAAAATAATGATCAATATTGAGTTAAAGTGATGGAAGTAACAATAAATCCAAAAGTTTCATCAAAATGTTGTTATTAGATTGAAAGCATTAAATGATTGCAAATAAATTTGAGAAATTATTTATTATTGAATAACAATCATTATCATTAATACCATGAATTCATCCGCTTTACATAATTGTTGTTGATCCAGCATTTCCATTCATGTTCTTAGTTGAATATCATATTTGTGATTGACATAAGCGATTGCACTAGAAAAATAATTGTTTTATTATTTTGGTAATACACATGAGGGTAAATAATAATTAATACTGTGGTGATCCAATATTCATAACACGGTGAGGAGTACATGTTACAATCAAATTATGCTTTACTGTTATTTTAAAATAAACCAATTTTAAACATCAAATATATTAAGAATGTGATACAATAAAATTCACATATCCAGTCATATGCAAAAAGTAAAACAAACATTTAGACTTTTTTACTGAATTCTATAAAACAACCATCAGTGAAATCCTATGGACATTAAGCAATAAGTGATAAAATAAAAAAAATAGTCAAAATATCATAGTCCAAAATTATACAATGGAAATGATGCATTTAAACAAATTTTTATCAAAATAAAATAGTCTATGTAAGAGTTCAACTAAATATGTATATATTACTCATCACATGATCTGGGAAGTTAAAATACTTTTAAAAGTACAAGATAAACATTGATATTACAGTTAAATTGAGAAAACAATATTTAATAAAAACTCCGGTTTTCTTTACAATACCTTACAGCTATTAATAAAAAAATATGATTAAAAATAAAATAAATTTTGATATGGACAATAATATTCAGGGTAAATGTGAATGAATTTGAAGAGTAATTTACAGAAATTCTAACAAAGCTCATAATAATATTATTTCAAAAATCAACCTGTTTATTTTGATTGTAATTGTACAAGAATTGAATCACATTTTATGTGCCATCAAACATATATAAAAATAATGATCAATATTGAGTTAAAGTGATGGAAGTAACAATAAATCCAAAAGTTTCATCAAAATGTTGTTATTAGATTGAAAGCAATAAATGATTGCAAATAAATTTGAGAAGTTATTTATTATAGAATAACACTCATTATCATTAATACCATGAATTCATCCGCTTTACATAATTGTTTTTGATCCAGCATTCCCATTCAGGTTCTTAGTTGAATATCAGATTTGTGATTGACATAAGCGATTGCACTAGAAAAATAATTGTTTTATTATTTTGGTAATACACATGAGGGTAAATAATAATTAATACTGTGGTGATCCAATATTCATAACACGGTGAGGAGTACATGTTACAATCAAATTATGCTTTACTGTTAATTTAAAATAAACCAATTTTAAACATTAAATATATTGAGAATGTGATACAATAAAATTCACATATTCAGTCATATGCAAAAATTAAAACATACATTTAGACTTTTTTACTGAATTCTATAGAACAACCATCAGTGAAATCCTATGGACTTTAAGCAATATGTGATAAAATAAAAAAAATAGTCAAAATATCAAAGTCCAAAATTATACAATGGAAATGATGCATTTAAACAAATTTTTATCAAAATAAAATAGTCTATGTATGAGTTCAACTAAATATGTATATATTACTCATCACATGATCTGGGAAGTTAAAATACTTTTAAAAGTACAAGATAAACATTGAAATTACAGTTAAATTGAGAAAAACAATATTTTATAAAAACTCCGGTTTTCTTTACAATACCTTACAACTACCAATACAAAAATATGATTAAAAATAAAATAAATTTTGATATGGACAATAATATTCAGGGTAAATGTGAATGAATTTGAAGAGTAATTTACAGAAATTCTAACAAAGCTCATAATAATATTATTTCAAAAATCAACCTGTTTATTTTGATTGTAATTGTACAAGAATTGAATCACATTTTATGTGCCATCAAACATATATAAAAATAATGATCAATATTGAGTTAAAGTGATGGAAGTAACAATAAATCCAAAAGTTTCATCAAAACGTTGTTATTAGATTGAAAGCATTAAATGATTGCAAATAAATTTGAGAAATTATTTATTATTGAATAACAATCATTATCATTAATACCATGAATTCATCCGCTTTACATAATTGTTGTTGATCCAGCATTTCCATTCATGTTCTTAGTTGAATATCATATTTGTGATTGACATAAGCGATTGCACTAGAAAAATAATTGTTTTATTATTTTGGTAATACACATGAGGGTAAATAATAATTAATACTGTGGTGATCCAATATTCATAACACGGTGAGGAGTACATGTTACAATCAAATTATGCTTTACTGTTATTTTAAAATAAACCAATTTTAAACATCAAATATATTAAGAATGTGATACAATAAAATTCACATATCCAGTCATATGCAAAAAGTAAAACAAACATTTAGACTTTTTTACTGAATTCTATAAAACAACCATCAGTGAAATCCTATGGACATTAAGCAATAAGTGATAAAATAAAAAAAATAGTCAAAATATCATAGTCCAAAATTATACAATGGAAATGATGCATTTAAACAAATTTTTATCAAAATAAAATAGTCTATGTAAGAGTTCAACTAAATATGTATATATTACTCATCACATGATCTGGGAAGTTAAAATACTTTTAAAAGTACAAGATAAACATTGATATTACAGTTAAATTGAGAAAACAATATTTAATAAAAACTCCGGTTTTCTTTACAATACCTTACAGCTATTAATAAAAAAATATGATTAAAAATAAAATAAATTTTGATATGGACAATAATATTCAGGGTAAATGTGAATGAATTTGAAGAGTAATTTACAGAAATTCTAACAAAGCTCATAATAATATTATTTCAAAAATCAACCTGTTTATTTTGATTGTAATTGTACAAGAATTGAATCACATTTTATGTGCCATCAAACATATATAAAAATAATGATCAATATTGAGTTAAAGTGATGGAAGTAACAATAAATCCAAAAGTTTCATCAAAATGTTGTTATTAGATTGAAAGCAATAAATGATTGCAAATAAATTTGAGAAGTTATTTATTATTGAATAACACTCATTATCATTAATACCATGAATTCATCCGCTTTACATAATTGTTTTTGATCCAGCATTCCCGTTCAGGTTCTTAGTTGAATATCAGATTTGTGATTGACATAAGCGATTGCACTAGAAAAATAATTGTTTTATTATTTTGGTAATACACATGAGGGTAAATAATAATTAATACTGTGGTGATCCAATATTCATAACACGGTGAGGAGTACATGTTACAATCAAATTATGCTTTACTGTTAATTTAAAATAAACCAATTTTAAACATTAAATATATTGAGAATGTGATACAATAAAATTCACATATTCAGTCATATGCAAAATTTAAAACATACATTTAGACTTTTTTACTGAATTCTATAGAACAACCATCAGTGAAATCCTATGGACTTTAAGCAATATGTGATAAAATAAAAAAAATAGTCAAAATATCAAAGTCCAAAATTATACAATGGAAATGATGCATTTAAACAAATTTTTATCAAAATAAAATAGTCTATGTATGAGTTCAACTAAATATGTATATATTACTCATCACATGATCTGGGAAGTTAAAATACTTTTAAAAGTACAAGATAAACATTGAAATTACAGTTAAATTGAGAAAAACAATATTTTATAAAAACTCCGGTTTTCTTTACAATACCTTACAACTACCAATACAAAAATATGATTAAAAATAAAATAAATTTTGATATGGACAATAATATTCAGGGTAAATGTGAATGAATTTGAAGAGTAATTTACAGAAATTCTAACAAAGCTCATAATAATATTATTTCAAAAATCAACCTGTTTATTTTGATTGTAATTGTACAAGAATTGAATCACATTTTATGTGCCATCAAACATATATAAAAATAATGATCAATATTGAGTTAAAGTGATGGAAGTAACAATGAATCCAAAAGTTTCATCAAAATGTTGTTATTAGATTGAAAGCATTAAATGATTGCAAATAAATTTGAGAAGTTATTTATTATTGAATAACACTCATTATCATTAATACCATGAATTCATCCGCTTTAAATAATTGTTGTTGATCCAGCATTTCCATTCATGTTCTTAGTTGAATATCAGATTTTTGATTGACATAAGCGATTGCACTAGAAAAATAATTGTTTTATTATTTTGGTAAGACACATGAGGGTAAATAATAAATAATATTGTGGTGATCCAATATTCATAACACGGTGAAGGGTACATATTACAATCAAATTATGCTTTACTGTTAATTTAAAATAAACAAATTTTAAACATTAAATATATTAAGAATGTGATACAATAAAATTCACATATTCAGTCATATGCAAAAAGTAAAACATACATTTAGACTTTTTTACTGAATTCTATAGAGTAACCATCAGTGAAATCCTATGGACTTTAAGCAATATGTGATAAAATAAAAAAAATAGTCAAAATATCATAGTCCAAAATTATACAATGGAAATGATGCATTTAAATAAATTTTTATCAAAATAAAATAGTCTTTGTAAGAGCTCAACTAAATATGTATATATTACTCATCACATGATCTGGGAAGTTAAAATACTTTTAAAAGTACAAGATAAACATTGAAATTACAATTAAATTGAGAAAAACAATATTTTATAAAAACTCCGGTTTTCTTTACAATACCTTACAGCTATTAATAAAAAAATATGATTAAAAATAAAATAAATTTTGATATGGACAATAATATTCAGGGTAAATGTGAATGAATTTGAAGAGTAATTTACAGAAATTCTAACAAAGCTCATAATAATATTATTTCAAAAATCAACCTGTTTATTTTGATTGTAATTGTACAAGAATTGAATCACATTTTATGTGCCATCAAACATATATAAATCTAATGATCAATATTGAGTTAAAGTGATGGAAGTAACAATAAATCCAAAAGTTTCATCAAAATGTTGTTATTAGATTGAAAGCAATAAATGATTGCAAATAAATTTGAGAAGTTATTTATTATTGAATAACACTCATTATCATTAATACCATGAATTCATCCGCTTTACATAATTGTTGTTGATCCAGCATTTCCATTCATGTTCTAAGTTGAATATCAGATTTGTGATTGAAATAAGCGATTGCACTAGAAAAATAATTGTTTTATTATTTTGGTAAGACACATGAGGGTAAATAATAATTAATACTGTGGTGATCCAATATTCATAACACGGAGCGGAGTACATGTTACAATCAAATTATGCTTTACTGTTAATTTAAAATAAACCAATTTTAAACATTAAATATATTAAGAATGTGATACAATAAAATTCACATATTCAGTCATATGCAAAAAGTAAAACATACATTTAGACTTTTTTACTGAATTCTATAGAGCAACTATCAGTAAAATCCTATGGACTTTAAGCAATATGTGATAAAATAAAAAAAATAGACAAAATATCATAGTCCAAAATTATACAATGGAAATGATGCATTTAAATAAATTTTTATCAAAATAAAATAGTCTATGTAAGAGCTCAACTAAATATGTATATATTACTCATCACATGATCTGGGAAGTTAAAATACTTTTAAAAGTACAAGATAAACATTGAAATTACAATTAAATTGAGAAAAACAATATTTTATAAAAACTCCGGTTTTCTTTACAATACCTTACAACTACCAACACAAAAATATGATTAAAAATAAAATAAATTTTGATATGGACAATAATATTCAGGGTAAATGTGAATGAATTTGATGAGTAATTTACAGAAATTCTAACAAAGCTCATAATAATATTATTTCAAAAATCAACCTGTTTATTTTGATTGTAATTGTACAAGAATTGAATCACATTTTATGTGCCATCAAACATATATAAAAATAATGATCAATATTGAGTTAAAGTGATGGAAGTAACAATGAATCCAAAAGTTTCATCAAAATGTTGTTATTAGATTGAAAGCATTAAATGATTGCAAATAAATTTGAGAAGTTATTTATTATTGAATAACACTCATTATCATTAATACCATGAATTCATCCGCTTTAAATAATTGTTGTTGATCCAGCATTTCCATTCATGTTCTTAGTTGAATATCAGATTTTTGATTGACATAAGCGATTGCACTAGAAAAATAATTGTTTTATTATTTTGGTAAGACACATGAGGGTAAATAATAAATAATACTGTGGTGATCCAATATTCATAACACGGTGAGGAGTACATGTTACAATCAAATTTTACTTTACTGTTAATTTAAAATAAACCAATTTTAAACATTAAATATATTAAGAATGTGATACAATAAAATTCACATATTCAGTCATATGCAAAAAGTAAAACATACATTTAGACTTTTTTACTGAATTCTATAGAGCAACCATCAGTGAAATCCTATGGACTTTAAGCAATATGTGATAAAATAAAAAAAATAGTCAAAATATCATAGTCCAAAATTATACAATGGAAATGATGCATTTAAATAAATTTTTATCAAAATAAAATAGTCTATGTAAGAGCTCAACTAAATATGTATATATTACTCATCACATGATCTGGGAAGTTAAAATACTTTTAAAAGTACAAGATAAACATTGAAATTACAATTAAATTGAGAAAAACAATATTTTATAAAAACTCCGGTTTTCTTTACAATACCTTACAGCTATTAATAAAAAAATATGATTAAAAATAAAATAAATTTTGATATGGACAATAATATTCAGGGTAAATGTGAATGAATTTGAAGAGTAATTTACAGAAATTCTAACAAAGCTCATAATAATATTATTTTAAAAATCAACCTGTTTATTTTGATTGTAATTGTACAAGAATTGAATCACATTTTATGTGCCATCAAACATATATAAATCTAATGATCAATATTGAGTTAAAGTGATGGAAGTAACAATAAATCCAAAAGTTTCATCAAAATGTTGTTATTAGATTGAAAGCAATAAATGATTGCAAATAAATTTGAGAAGTTATTTATTATTGAATAACACTCATTATCATTAATACCATGAATTCATCCGCTTTACATAATTGTTGTTGATCCAGCATTTCCATTCATGTTCTAAGTTGAATATCAGATTTGTGATTGACATAAGCGATTGCACTAGAAAAATAATTGTTTTATTATTTTGGTAAGACACATGAGGGTAAATAATAATTAATACTGTGGTAACCCAATATTCATAACACGGTGAGGAGTACATGTTACAATCAAATTATGCTTTACTGTTAATTTAAAATAAACCAATTTTAAACATTAAATATATTAAGAATGTGATACAATAAAATTCACATATTCAGTCATATGCAAAAAGTAAAACATACATTTAGACTTTTTTACTGAATTCTATAGAGCAACTATCAGTAAAATCCTATGGACTTTAAGCAATATGTGATAAAATAAAAAAAATAGTCAAAATATCATAGTCCAAAATTATACAATGGAAATGATGCATTTAAATAAATTTTTATCAAAATAAAATAGTCTATGTAAGAGCTCAACTAAATATGTATATATTACTCATCACATGATCTGGGAAGTTAAAATACTTTTAAAAGTACAAGATAAACATTGAAATTACAATTAAATTGAGAAAAACAATATTTTATAAAAACTCCGGTTTTCTTTACAATACCTTACAGCTATTAATAAAAAAATATGATTAAAAATAAAATAAATTTTGATATGGACAATAATATTCAGGGTAAATGTGAATGAATTTGAAGAGTAATTTACAGAAATTCTAACAAAGCTCATAATAATATTATTTTAAAAATCAACCTGTTTATTTTGATTGTAATTGTACAAGAATTGAATCACATTTTATGTGCCATCAAACATATATAAATCTAATGATCAATATTGAGTTAAAGTGATGGAAGTAACAATAAATCCAAAAGTTTCATCAAAATGTTGTTATTAGATTGAAAGCAATAAATGATTGCAAATAAATTTGAGAAGTTATTTATTATTGAATAACACTCATTATCATTAATACCATGAATTCATCCGCTTTACATAATTGTTGTTGATCCAGCATTTCCATTCATGTTCTAAGTTGAATATCAGATTTGTGATTGACATAAGCGATTGCACTAGAAAAATAATTGTTTTATTATTTTGGTAAGACACATGAGGGTAAATAATAATTAATACTGTGGTAACCCAATATTCATAACACGGTGAGGAGTACATGTTACAATCAAATTATGCTTTACTGTTAATTTAAAATAAACCAATTTTAAACATTAAATATATTAAGAATGTGATACAATAAAATTCACATATTCAGTCATATGCAAAAAGTAAAACATACATTTAGACTTTTTTACTGAATTCTATAGAGCAACTATCAGTAAAATCCTATGGACTTTAAGCAATATGTGATAAAATAAAAAAAATAGTCAAAATATCATAGTCCAAAATTATACAATGGAAATGATGCATTTAAATAAATTTTTATCAAAATAAAATAGTCTATGTAAGAGCTCAACTAAATATGTATATATTACTCATCACATGATCTGGGAAGTTAAAATACTTTTAAAAGTACAAGATAAACATTGAAATTACAATTAAATTGAGAAAAACAATATTTTATAAAAACTCCGGTTTTCTTTACAATACCTTACAGCTATTAATAAAAAAATATGATTAAAAATAAAATAAATTTTGATATGGACAATAATATTCAGGGTAAATGTGAATGAATTTGAAGAGTAATTTACAGAAATTCTAACAAAGCTCATAATAATATTATTTCAAAAATCAACCTGTTTATTTTGATTGTAATTGTACAAGAATTGAATCACATTTTATGTGCCATCAAACATATATAAATCTAATGATCAATATTGAGTTAAAGTGATGGAAGTAACAATAAATCCAAAAGTTTCATCAAAATGTTGTTATTAGATTGAAAGCAATAAATGATTGCAAATAAATTTGAGAAGTTATTTATTATTGAATAACACTCATTATCATTAATACCATGAATTCATCCGCTTTACATAATTGTTGTTGATCCAGCATTTCCATTCATGTTCTAAGTTGAATATCAGATTTGTGATTGAAATAAGCGATTGCACTAGAAAAATAATTGTTTTATTATTTTGGTAAGACACATGAGGGTAAATAATAATTAATACTGTGGTGATCCAATATTCATAACACGGAGCGGAGTACATGTTACAATCAAATTATGCTTTACTGTTAATTTAAAATAAACCAATTTTAAACATTAAATATATTAAGAATGTGATACAATAAAATTCACATATTCAGTCATATGCAAAAAGTAAAACATACATTTAGACTTTTTTACTGAATTCTATAGAGCAAATATCAGTAAAATCCTATGGACTTTAAGCAATATGTGATAAAATAAAAAAAATAGACAAAATATCATAGTCCAAAATTATACAATGGAAATGATGCATTTAAATAAATTTTTATCAAAATAAAATAGTCTATGTAAGAGCTCAACTAAATATGTATATATTACTCATCACATGATCTGGGAAGTTAAAATACTTTTAAAAGTACAAGATAAACATTGAAATTACAATTAAATTGAGAAAAACAATATTTTATAAAAACTCCGGTTTTCTTTACAATACCTTACAGCTATTAATAAAAAAATATGATTAAAAATAAAATAAATTTTGATATGGACAATAATATTCAGGGTAAATGTGAATGAATTTGAAGAGTAATTTACTGAAATTCTAACAAAGCTCATAATAATATTATTTCAAAAATCAACCTGTTTATTTTGATTGTAATTGTACAAGAATTGAATCACATTTTATGTGCCATCAAACATATATAAAAATAATGATCAATATTGAGTTAAAGTGATGGAAGTAACAATAAATCCAAAAGTTTCATCAAAACGTTGTTATTAGATTGAGAGCATTAAATGATTGCAAATAAATTTGAGAAATTATTTATTATTGAATAACACTCATTATCATTAATACCATGAATTCATCCGCTTTACATAATTGTTGTTGATCCAGCATTTCCATTCATGTTCTTAGTTGAATATCAGATTTGTGATTGACATAAGCGATTGCACTAGAAAAATAATTGTTTTATTATTTTGGTAAGACACATGAGGGTAAATAATAAATAATACTGTGGTGATCCAATATTCATAACACGGTGAAGAGTACATATTACAATCAAATTATGCTTTACTGTTAATTTAAAATAAACCAATTTTAAACATTAAATATATTAAGAATGTGATACAATAAAATTCACATATTCAGTCATATGCAAAAAGTAAAACATACATTTAGACTTTTTTACTGAATTCTATAGAGCAACCATCAGTGAAATCCTATGGACTTTAAGCAATATGTGATAAAATAAAAAAAATAGTCAAAATATCATAGTCCAAAATTATACAATGGAAATGATGCATTTAAATAAATTTTTATCAAAATAAAATAGTCTATGTAAAAGCTCAACTAAATATGTATATATTACTCATCACATGATCTGGGAAGTTAAAATACTTTTAAAAGTACAAGATAAACATTGAAATTACAATTAAATTGAGAAAAACAATATTTTATAAAAACTCCGGTTTTCTTTACAATACCTTACAGCTATTAATAAAAAAATATGATTAAAAATAAAATAAATTTTGATATGGACAATAATATTCAGGGTAAATGTGAATGAATTTGAAGAGTAATTTACAGAAATTCTAACAAAGCTCATAATAATATTATTTCAAAAATCAACCTGTTTATTTTGATTGTAATTGTACAAGAATTGAATCACATTTTATGTGCCATCAAACATATATAAATCTAATGATCAATATTGAGTTAAAGTGATGGAAGTAACAATAAATCCAAAAGTTTCATCAAAATGTTGTTATTAGATTGAAAGCAATAAATGATTGCAAATAAATTTGAGAAGTTATTTATTATTGAATAACACTCATTATCATTAATACCATGAATTCATCCGCTTTACATAATTGTTGTTGATCCAGCATTTCCATTCATGTTCTAAGTTGAATATCAGATTTGTGATTGAAATAAGCGATTGCACTAGAAAAATAATTGTTTTATTATTTTGGTAAGACACATGAGGGTAAATAATAATTAATACTGTGGTGATCCAATATTCATAACACGGTGAGGAGTACATGTTACAATCAAATTATGCTTTACTGTTAATTTAAAATAAACCAATTTTAAACATTAAATATATTAAGAATGTGATACAATAAAATTCACATATTCAGTCATATGCAAAAAGTAAAACATACATTTAGACTTTTTTACTGAATTCTATAGAGCAACCATCAGTGAAATCCTATGGACTTTAAGCAATATGTGATAAAATAAAAAAAATAGTCAAAATATCATTGTCCAAAATTATACAATGGAAATGATGCATTTCAATAAATTTTTATCAAAATAAAATAGTCTATGTAAGAGCTCAACTAAATATGTATATATTACTCATCACATGATCTGGGAAGTTAAAATACTTTTAAAAGTACAAGATAAACATTGAAATTACAATTAAATTGAGAAAAACAATATTTTATAAAAACTCCGGTTTTCTTTACAATACCTTACAGCTATTAATAAAAAAATATGATTAAAAATAAAATAAATTTTGATATGGACAATAATATTCAGGGTAAATGTGAATGAATTTGAAGAGTAATTTACTGAAATTCTAACAAAGCTCATAATAATATTATTTCAAAAATCAACCTGTTTATTTTGATTGTAATTGTACAAGAATTGAATCACATTTTATGTGCCATCAAACATATATAAAAATAATGATCAATATTGAGTTAAAGTGATGGAAGTAACAATAAATCCAAAAGTTTCATCAAAACGTTGTTATTAGATTGAAAGCATTAAATGATTGCAAATAAATTTGAGAAATTATTTATTATTGAATAACACTCATTATCATTAATACCATGAATTCATCCGCTTTACATAATTGTTGTTGATCCAGCATTTCCATTCATGTTCTTAGTTGAATATCAGATTTGTGATTGACATAAGCGATTGCACTAGAAAAATAATTGTTTTATTATTTTGGTAAGACACATGAAGGTAAATAATAAATAATACTGTGGTGATCCAATATTCATAACACGGTGAAGGGTACATATTACAATCAAATTATGCTTTACTGTTAATTTAAAATAAACCAATTTTAAACATTAAATATATTAAGAATGTGATACAATAAAATTCACATATTCAGTCATATGCAAAAAGTAAAACATACATTTAGACTTTTTTACTGAATTCTATAGAGCAACAATCAGTGAAATCCTATGGACTTTAAGCAATATGTGATAAAATAAAAAAAATAGTCAAAATATCATAGTCCAAAATTATACAATGGAAATGATGCATTTAAATAAATTTTTATCAAAATAAAATAGTCTATGTAAGAGCTCAACTAAATATGTATATATTACTCATCACATGATCTGGGAAGTTAAAATACTTTTAAAAGTACAAGATAAACATTGAAATTACAATTAAATTGAGAAAACCAATATTTTATAAAAACTCCGGTTTTCTTTACAATACCTTACAGCTATTAATAAAAAAATATGATTAAAAATAAAATAAATTTTGATATGGACAATAATATTCAGGGTAAATGTGAATGAATTTGAAGAGTAATTTACTGAAATTCTAACAAAGCTCATAATAATATTATTTCAAAAATCAACCTGTTTATTTTGATTGTAATTGTACAAGAATTGAATCACATTTTATGTGCCATCAAACATATATAAAAATAATGATCAATATTGAGTTAAAGTGATGGAAGTAACAATAAATCCAAAAGTTTCATCAAAACGTTGTTATTAGATTGAGAGCATTAAATGATTGCAAATAAATTTGAGAAATTATTTATTATTGAATAACACTCATTATCATTAATACCATGAATTCATCCGCTTTACATAATTGTTGTTGATCCAGCATTTCCATTCATGTTCTTAGTTGAATATCAGATTTGTGATTGACATAAGCGATTGCACTAGAAAAATAATTGTTTTATTATTTTGGTAAGACACATGAGGGTAAATAATAAATAATACTGTGGTGATCCAATATTCATAACACGGTGAAGGGTACATATTACAATCAAATTATGCTTTACTGTTAATTTAAAATAAACCAATTTTAAACATTAAATATATTAAGAATGTGATACTATAAAATTCACATATTCAGTCATATGCAAAAAGTAAAACATACATTTAGACTTTTTTACTGAATTCTATAGAGCAACCATCAGTGAAATCCTATGGACTTTAAGCAATATGTGATAAAATAAAAAAAATAATCAAAATATCATAGTCCAAAATTATACAATGGAAATGATGCATTTAAATAAATTTTTATCAAAATAAAATAGTCTATGTAAAAGCTCAACTAAATATGTATATATTACTCATCACATGATCTGGGAAGTTAAAATACTTTTAAAAGTACAAGATAAACATTGAAATTACAGTTAAATTGAGAAAAACAATATTTTATAAAAACTCCGGTTTTCTTTACAATACCTTACAGCTATTAATAAAAAAATATGATTAAAAATAAAATAAATTTTGATATGGACAATAATATTCAGGGTAAATGTGAATGAATTTGAAGAGTAATTTACAGAAATTCTAACAAAGCTCATAATAATATTATTTCAAAAATCAACCTGTTTATTTTGATTGTAATTGTACAAGAATTGAATCACATTTTATGTGCCATCAAACATATATAAATCTAATGATCAATATTGAGTTAAAGTGATGGAAGTAACAATAAATCCAAAAGTTTCATCAAAATGTTGTTATTAGATTGAAAGCAATAAATGATTGCAAATAAATTTGAGAAGTTATTTATTATTGAATAACACTCATTATCATTAATACCATGAATTCATCCGCTTTACATAATTGTTGTTGATCCAGCATTTCCATTCATGTTCTAAGTTGAATATCAGATTTGTGATTGAAATAAGCGATTGCACTAGAAAAATAATTGTTTTATTATTTTGGTAAGACACATGAGGGTAAATAATAATTAATACTGTGGTGATCCAATATTCATAACACGGTGAGGAGTACATGTTACAATCAAATTATGCTTTACTGTTAATTTAAAATAAACCAATTTTAAACATTAAATATATTAAGAATGTGATACAATAAAATTCACATATTCAGTCTTATGCAAAAAGTAAAACATACATTTAGACTTTTTTACTGAATTCTATAGAGCAACCATCAGTGAAATCCTATGGACTTTAAGCAATATGTGATAAAATAAAAAAAATAGTCAAAATATCATTGTCCAAAATTATACAATGGAAATGATGCATTTCAATAAATTTTTATCAAAATAAAATAGTCTATGTAAGAGCTCAACTAAATATGTATATATTACTCATCACATGATCTGGGAAGTTAAAATACTTTTAAAAGTACAAGATAAACATTGAAATTACAATTAAATTGAGAAAAACAATATTTTATAAAAACTCCGGTTTTCTTTACAATACCTTACAGCTATTAATAAAAAAATATGATTAAAAATAAAATAAATTTTGATATGGACAATAATATTCAGGGTAAATGTGAATGAATTTGAAGAGTAATTTACTGAAATTCTAACAAAGCTCATAATAATATTATTTCAAAAATCAACCTGTTTATTTTGATTGTAATTGTACAAGAATTGAATCACATTTTATGTGCCATCAAACATATATAAAAATAATGATCAATATTGAGTTAAAGTGATGGAAGTAACAATAAATCCAAAAGTTTCATCAAAACGTTGTTATTAGATTGAAAGCATTAAATGATTGCAAATAAATTTGAGAAATTATTTATTATTGAATAACACTCATTATCATTAATACCATGAATTCATCCGCTTTACATAATTGTTGTTGATCCAGCATTTCCATTCATGTTCTTAGTTGAATATCAGATTTGTGATTGACATAAGCGATTGCACTAGAAAAATAATTGTTTTATTATTTTGGTAAGACACATGAAGGTAAATAATAAATAATACTGTGGTGATCCAATATTCATAACACGGTGAAGGGTACATATTACAATCAAATTATGCTTTACTGTTAATTTAAAATAAACCAATTTTAAACATTAAATATATTAAGAATGTGATACAATAAAATTCACATATTCAGTCATATGCAAAAAGTAAAACATACATTTAGACTTTTTTACTGAATTCTATAGAGCAACAATCAGTGAAATCCTATGGACTTTAAGCAATATGTGATAAAATAAAAAAAATAGTCAAAATATCATAGTCCAAAATTATACAATGGAAATGATGCATTTTAACAAATTTTTATCAAAATAAAATAGTCTATGTAAGAGTTCAATTAAATATGTATATATTACTCATCACATGATCTGGGAAGTTAAAATACTTTTAAAAGTACAAGATAAACATTGAAATTACAATTAAATTGAGAAAAACAATATTTTATAAAAACTCCCATTTTCTTTACAACACCTTACAACTACCAATACAAAAATATGATTAAAAATAAAATAAATTTTGATATGGACAATAATATTCAGGGTAAATGTGAATGAATTTGAAGAGTAATTTACAGAAATTCTAACAAAGCTCATAATAATATTATTTCAAAAATCAACCTGTTTATTTTGATTGTAATTGTACAAGAATTGAATCACATTTTATGTGCCATCAAACATATATAAATCTAATGATCAATATTGAGTTAAAGTGATGGATGTAACAATAAATCCAAAAGTTTGATCAAAATGTTGTTATTAGATTGAAAGCAATAAATGATTGCAAATAAATTTGAGAAGTTATTTATTATTGAATAACACTCATTATCATTAATACCATGAATTCATCCGCTTTACATAATTGTTGTTGATCCAGCATTTCCATTCATGTTCTAAGTTGAATATCAGATTTGTGATTGACATAAGCGATTGCACTAGAAAAATAATTGTTTTATTATTTTGGTAAGACACATGAGGGTAAATAATAATTAATACTGTGGTAACCCAATATTCATAACACGGTGAGGAGTACATGTTACAATCAAATTATGCTTTACTGTTAATTTAAAATAAACCAATTTTAAACATTAAATATATTCAGAATGTGATACAATAAAATTCACATATTCAGTCATATGCAAAAAGTAAAACATACATTTAGACTTTTTTACTGAATTCTATAGAGCAACAATCAGTGAAATCCTATGGACATTAAGCAATATGTGATAAAATAAAAAAAATAGTCAAAATATCATAGTCCAAAATTATACAATGGAAATGATGCATTTAAACAAATTTTTATCAAAATAAAATAGTCTATGTAAGAGTTCAACTAAATATGTATATATTACTCATCACATGATCTGGGAAGTTAAAATACTTTTAAAAGTACAAGATAAACATTGAAATTACAATTAAATTGAGAAAAACAATATTTTATAAAAACTCCCATTTTCTTTACAACACCTTACAACTACCAATACAAAAATATGATTAAAAATAAAATAAATTTTGATATGGACAATAATATTCAGGGTAAATGTGAATGAATTTGAAGATTAATTTACAGAAATTCTAACAAAGCTCATAATAATATTATTTCAAAAATCAACCTGTTTATTTTGATTGTAATTGTACAAGAATTGAATCACATTTTATGTGCCATCAAACATATATAAAAATAATGATCAATATTGAGTTAAAGTGATGGAAGTAACAATAAATCCAAAAGTTTCATCAAAACGTTGTTATTAGATTGAAAGCATTAAATGATTGCAAATAAATTTGAGAAGTTATTTATTATTGAATAACACTCATTATCATTAATACCATGAATTCATCCGCTTTACATAATTGTTGTTGATCCAGCATTTCCATTCATGTTCTTAGTTGAATATCAGATTTGTGATTGACATAAGCGATTGCACTAGAAAAATAATTGTTTTATTATTTTGGTAAGACACATGAGGGTAAATAATAATTAATACTGTGGTGACCCAATATTCATAACACGGTGAGGAGTACATGTTACAATCAAATTATGCTTTACTGTTAATTTAAAATAAACCAATTTTAAACATTAAATATATTCAGAATGTGATACAATAAAATTCACATATTCAGTCATATGCAAAAAGTAAAACATACATTTAGACTTTTTTACTGAATTCTATAGAGCAACAATCAGTGAAATCCTATGGACTTTAAGCAATATGTGATAAAATAAAAAAAATAGTCAAAATATCATAGTCCAAAATTATACAATGGAAATGATGCATTTAAACAAATTTTTATCAAAATAAAATAGTCTATGTAAGAGTTCAACTAAATATGTATATATTACTCATCACATGATCTGGGAAGTTAAAATACTTTTAAAAGTACAAGATAAACATTGAAATTACAATTAAATTGAGAAAAACAATATTTTATAAAAACTCCCATTTTCTTTACAACACCTTACAACTACCAATACAAAAATATGATTAAAAATAAAATAAATTTTGATATGGACAATAATATTCAGGGTAAATGTGAATGAATTTGAAGAGTAATTTACAGAAATTCTAACAAAGCTCATAATAATATTATTTCAAAAATCAACCTGTTTATTTTGATTGTAATTGTACAAGAATTGAATCACATTTTATGTGCCATCAAACATATATAAATCTAATGATCAATATTGAGTTAAAGTGATGGATGTAACAATAAATCCAAAAGTTTGATCAAAATGTTGTTATTAGATTGAAAGCAATAAATGATTGCAAATAAATTTGAGAAGTTATTTATTATTGAATAACACTCATTATCATTAATACCATGAATTCATCCGCTTTACATAATTGTTGTTGATCCAGCATTTCCATTCATGTTCTAAGTTGAATATCAGATTTGTGATTGACATAAGCGATTGCACTAGAAAAATAATTGTTTTATTATTTTGGTAAGACACATGAGGGTAAATAATAATTAATACTGTGGTAACCCAATATTCATAACACGGTGAGGAGTACATGTTACAATCAAATTATGCTTTACTGTTAATTTAAAATAAACCAATTTTAAACATTAAATATATTCAGAATGTGATACAATAAAATTCACATATTCAGTCATATGCAAAAAGTAAAACATACATTTAGACTTTTTTACTGAATTCTATAGAGCAACAATCAGTGAAATCCTATGGACATTAAGCAATATGTGATAAAATAAAAAAAATAGTCAAAATATCATAGTCCAAAATTATACAATGGAAATGATGCATTTAAACAAATTTTTATCAAAATAAAATAGTCTATGTAAGAGTTCAACTAAATATGTATATATTACTCATCACATGATCTGGGAAGTTAAAATACTTTTAAAAGTACAAGATAAACATTGAAATTACAATTAAATTGAGAAAAACAATATTTTATAAAAACTCCCATTTTCTTTACAACACCTTACAACTACCAATACAAAAATATGATTAAAAATAAAATAAATTTTGATATGGACAATAATATTCAGGGTAAATGTGAATGAATTTGAAGATTAATTTACAGAAATTCTAACAAAGCTCATAATAATATTATTTCAAAAATCAACCTGTTTATTTTGATTGTAATTGTACAAGAATTGAATCACATTTTATGTGCCATCAAACATATATAAAAATAATGATCAATATTGAGTTAAAGTGATGGAAGTAACAATAAATCCAAAAGTTTCATCAAAACGTTGTTATTAGATTGAAAGCATTAAATGATTGCAAATAAATTTGAGAAGTTATTTATTATTGAATAACACTCATTATCATTAATACCATGAATTCATCCGCTTTACATAATTGTTGTTGATCCAGCATTTCCATTCATGTTCTTAGTTGAATATCAGATTTGTGATTGACATAAGCGATTGCACTAGAAAAATAATTGTTTTATTATTTTGGTAAGACACATGAGGGTAAATAATAATTAATACTGTGGTGACCCAATATTCATAACACGGTGAGGAGTACATGTTACAATCAAATTATGCTTTACTGTTAATTTAAAATAAACCAATTTTAAACATTAAATATATTCAGAATGTGATACAATAAAATTCACATATTCAGTCATATGCAAAAAGTAAAACATACATTTAGACTTTTTTACTGAATTCTATAGAGCAACAATCAGTGAAATCCTATGGACTTTAAGCAATATGTGATAAAATAAAAAAAATAGTCAAAATATCATAGTCCAAAATTATACAATGGAAATGATGCATTTAAACAAATTTTTATCAAAATAAAATAGTCTATGTAAGAGTTCAACTAAATATGTATATATTACTCATCACATGATCTGGGAAGTTAAAATACTTTTAAAAGTACAAGATAAACATTGAAATTACAATTAAATTGAGAAAAACAATATTTTATAAAAACTCCCATTTTCTTTACAACACCTTACAACTACCAATACAAAAATATGATTAAAAATAAAATAAATTTTGATATGGACAATAATATTCAGGGTAAATGTGAATGAATTAGAAGATTAATTTACAGAAATTCTAACAAAGCTCATAATAATATTATTTCAAAAATCAACCTGTTTATTTTGATTGTAATTGTACAAGAATTGAATCACATTTTATGTGCCATCAAACATATATAAAAATAATGATCAATATTGAGTTAAAGTGATGGAAGTAACAATAAATCCAAAAGTTTCATCAAAACGTTGTTATTAGATTGAAAGCATTAAATGATTGCAAATAAATTTGAGAAGTTATTTATTATTGAATAACACTCATTATCATTAATACCATGAATTCATCCGCTTTACATAATTGTTGTTGATCCAGCATTTCCATTCATGTTCTTAGTTGAATATCAGATTTGTGATTGACATAAGCGATTGCACTAGAAAAATAATTGTTTTATTATTTTGGTAAGACACATGAGGGTAAATAATAATTAATACTGTGGTGACCCAATATTCATAACACGGTGAGGAGTACATGTTACAATCAAATTATGCTTTACTGTTAATTTAAAATAAACCAATTTTAAACATTAAATATATTCAGAATGTGATACAATAAAATTCACATATTCAGTCATATGCAAAAAGTAAAACATACATTTAGACTTTTTTACTGAATTCTATAGAGCAACAATCAGTGAAATCCTATGGACTTTAAGCAATATGTGATAAAATAAAAAAAATAGTCAAAATATCATAGTCCAAAATTATACAATGGAAATGATGCATTTAAACAAATTTTTATCAAAATAAAATAGTCTATGTAAGAGTTCAACTAAATATGTATATATTACTCATCACATGATCTGGGAAGTTAAAATACTTTTAAAAGTACAAGATAAACATTGAAATTACAATTAAATTGAGAAAAACAATATTTTATAAAAACTCCCATTTTCTTTACAACACCTTACAACTACCAATACAAAAATATGATTAAAAATAAAATAAATTTTGATATGGACAATAATATTCAGGGTAAATGTGAATGAATTTGAAGATTAATTTACAGAAATTCTAACAAAGCTCATAATAATATTATTTCAAAAATCAACCTGTTTATTTTGATTGTAATTGTACAAGAATTGAATCACATTTTATGTGCCATCAAACATATATAAAAATAATGATCAATATTGAGTTAAAGTGATGGAAGTAACAATAAATCCAAAAGTTTCGTCAAAACGTTGTTATTAGATTGAAAGCATTAAATGATTGCAAATAAATTTGAGAAATTATTTATTATTGAATAACACTCATTATCATTAATACCATGAATTCATCCGCTTTACATAATTGTTGTTGATCCAGCATTTCCATTCATGTTCTTAGTTGAATATCAGATTTGTGATTGACATAAGCGATTGCACTAGAAAAATAATTGTTTTATTATTTTGGTAAGACACATGAGGGTAAATAATAATTAATACTGTGGTGACCCAATATTCATAACACGGTGAGGAGTACATGTTACAATCAAATTATGCTTTACTGTTAATTTAAAATAAACCAATTTTAAACATTAAATATATTCAGAATGTGATACAATAAAATTCACATATTCAGTCATATGCAAAAAGTAAAACATACATTTAGACTTTTTTACTGAATTCTATAGAGCAAAAATCAGTGAAATCCTATGGACTTTAAGCAATATGTGATAATATAAAAAAAATAGTCAAAATATCATAGTCCAAAATTATACAATGGAAATGATGCATTTAAATAAATTTTTATCAAAATAAAATAGTCTATGTAAGAGCTCAACTAAATATGTATATATTACTCATCACATGATCTGGGAAGTTAAAATACTTTTAAAAGTACAAGATAAACATTGAAATTACAATTAAATTGAGAAAAACAATATTTTATAAAAACTCCGGTTTTCTTTACAATACCTTACAGCTATTAATAAAAAAATATGATTAAAAATAAAATAAATTTTGATATGGACAATAATATTCAGGGTAAATGTGAATGAATTTGAAGAGTAATTTACAGAAATTCTAACAAAGCTCATAATAATATTATTTCAAAAATCAACCTGTTTATTTTGATTGTAATTGTACAAGAATTGAATCACATTTTATGTGCCATCAATCATATATAAATATAATGATCAATATTGAGTTAAAGTGATGGAAGTAACAATAAATCCAAAAGTTTCGTCAAAACGTTGTTATTAGATTGAAAGCATTAAATGATTGCAAATAAATTTGAGAAATTATTTATTATTGAATAACACTCATTATCATTAATACCATGAATTCATCCGCTTTACATAATTGTTGTTGATCCAGCATTTCCATTCATGTTCTTAGTTGAATATCAGATTTGTGATTGACATAAGCGATTGCACTAGAAAAATAATTGTTTTATTATTTTGGTAATACACATGAGGGTAAATAATAATTAATACTGTGGTGATCCAATATTCATAACACGGTGAAGAGTACATATTACAATCAAATTATGCTTTACTGTTAATTTAAAATAAACCAATTTTAAACATCAAATATATTAAGAATGTGATACAATAAAATTCACATATTCAGTCATATGCAAAAAGTAAAACATACATTTAGACTTTTTTACTGAATTCTATAGAACAACCATCAGTGAAATCCTATGGACTCTAAGCAATATGTGATAAAATAAAAAAAATAGTCAAAATATCAAAGTCCAAAATTATACAATGGAAATGATGCATTTAAACAAATTTTTATCAAAATAAAATAGTCTATGTAAGAGTTCAACTAAATATGTATATATTACTCATCACATGATCTGGGAAGTTAAAATACTTTTAAAAGTACAAGATAAACATTGAAATTACAGTTAAATTGAGAAAAACAATATTTTATAAAATTTCCCATTTTCTTTACAACACCTTACAACTAACAATACAAAAATATGATTAAAAATAAAATAAATTTTGATATGGACAATAATATTCAGGGTAAATGTGAATGAATTTGAAGAGTAATTTACAGAAATTCTAACAAAGCTCATAATAATAATATTTCAAAAATCAACCTGTTTATTTTGATTGTAATTGTACAAGAATTGAATCACATTTTATGTGCCATCAAACATATATAAAAATAATGATCAATATTGAGTTAAAGTGATGGAAGTAACAATAAATCCAAAAGTTTCGTCAAAACGTTGTTATTAGATTGAAAGCATTTAAATGATTGCAAATAAATTTGAGAAATTATTTATTATTGAATAACACTCATTATCATTAATACCATGAATTCATCCGCTTTACATAATTGTTGTTGATCCAGCATTTCCATTCATGTTCTTAGTTGAATATCAGATTTGTGATTGACATAAGCGATTGCACTAGAAAAATAATTGTTTTATTATTTTGGTAATACACATGAGGGTAAATAATAATTAATACTGTGGTGATCCAATATTCATAACACGGTGAAGAGTACATATTACAATCAAATTATGCTTTACTGTTAATTTAAAATAAACCAATTTTAAACATCAAATATATTAAGAATGTGATACAATAAAATTCACATATTCAGTCATATGCAAAAAGTAAAACATACATTTAGACTTTTTTACTGAATTCTATAGAACAACCATCAGTGAAATCCTATGGACTCTAAGCAATATGTGATAAAATAAAAAAAATAGTCAAAATATCAAAGTCCAAAATTATACAATGGAAATGATGCATTTAAACAAATTTTTATCAAAATAAAATAGTCTATGTAAGAGTTCAACTAAATATGTATATATTACTCATCACATGATCTGGGAAGTTAAAATACTTTTAAAAGTACAAGATAAACATTGAAATTACAGTTATATTGAGAAAAACAATATTTTATAAAATTTCCCATTTTCTTTACAACACCTTACAACTAACAATACAAAAATATGATTAAAAATAAAATAAATTTTGATATGGACAATAATATTCAGGGTAAATGTGAATGAATTTGAAGAGTAATTTACAGAAATTCTAACAAAGCTCATAATAATAATATTTCAAAAATCAACCTGTTTATTTTGATTGTAATTTTACAAGAATTGAATCACATTTTATGTGCCATCAAACATATATAAAAATAATGATCAATATTGAGTTAAAGTGATGGAAGTAACAATAAATCCAAAAGTTTCGTCAAAACGTTGTTATTAGATTGAAAGCATTTAAATGATTGCAAATAAATTTGAGAAATTATTTATTATTGAATAACACTCATTATCATTAATACCATGAATTCATCCGCTTTACATAATTGTTGTTGATCCAGCATTTCCATTCATGTTCTTAGTTGAATATCAGATTTGTGATTGACATAAGCGATTGCACTAGAAAAATAATTGTTTTATTATTTTGGTAATACACATGAGGGTAAATAATAATTAATACTGTGGTGATCCAATATTCATAACACGGTGAAGAGTACATATTACAATCAAATTATGCTTTACTGTTAATTTAAAATAAACCAATTTTAAACATCAAATATATTAAGAATGTGATACAATAAAATTCACATATTCAGTCATATGCAAACAGTAAAACATACATTTAGACTTTTTTACTGAATTCTATAGAACAACCATCAGTGAAATCCTATGGACTCTAAGCAATATGTGATAAAATAAAAAAAATAGTCAAAATATCAAAGTCCAAAATTATACAATGGAAATGATGCATTTAAACAAATTTTTATCAAAATAAAATAGTCTATGTAAGAGTTCAACTAAATATGTATATATTACTCATCACATGATCTGGGAAGTTAAAATACTTTTAAAAGTACAAGATAAACATTGAAATTACAGTTAAATTGAGAAAAACAATATTTTATAAAATTTCCCATTTTCTTTACAACACCTTACAACTAACAATACAAAAATATGATTAAAAATAAAATAAATTTTGATATGGACAATAATATTCAGGGTAAATGTGAATGAATTTGAAGAGTAATTTACAGAAATTCTAACAAAGCTCATAATAATAATATTTCAAAAATCAACCTGTTTATTTTGATTGTAATTGTACAAGAATTGAATCACATTTTATGTGCCATCAAACATATATAAAAATAATGATCAATATTGAGTTAAAGTGATGGAAGTAACAATAAATCCAAAAGTTTCGTCAAAACGTTGTTATTAGATTGAAAGCATTTAAATGATTGCAAATAAATTTGAGAAATTATTTATTATTGAATAACACTCATTATCATTAATACCATGAATTCATCCGCTTTACATAATTGTTGTTGATCCAGCATTTCCATTCATGTTCTTAGTTGAATATCAGATTTGTGATTGACATAAGCGATTGCACTAGAAAAATAATTGTTTTATTATTTTGGTAATACACATGAGGGTAAATAATAATTAATACTGTGGTGATCCAATATTCATAACACGGTGAAGAGTACATATTACAATCAAATTATGCTTTACTGTTAATTTAAAATAAACCAATTTTAAACATCAAATATATTAAGAATGTGATACAATAAAATTCACATATTCAGTCATATGCAAACAGTAAAACATACATTTAGACTTTTTTACTGAATTCTATAGAACAACCATCAGTGAAATCCTATGGACTCTAAGCAATATGTGATAAAATAAAAAAAATAGTCAAAATATCAAAGTCCAAAATTATACAATGGAAATGATGCATTTAAACAAATTTTTATCAAAATAAAATAGTCTATGTAAGAGTTCAACTAAATATGTATATATTACTCATCACATGATCTGGGAAGTTAAAATACTTTTAAAAGTACAAGATAAACATTGAAATTACAGTTAAATTGAGAAAAACAATATTTTATAAAAACTCCCATTTTCTTTACAACACCTTACAACTAACAATACAAAAATATGATTAAAAATAAAATAAATTTTGATATGGACAATAATATTCAGGGTAAATGTGAATGAATTTGAAGAGTAATTTACAGAAATTCTAACAAAGCTCATAATAATAATATTTCAAAAATCAACCTGTTTATTTTGATTGTAATTGTACAAGAATTGAATCACATTTTATGTGCCATCAAACATATATAAAAATAATGATCAATATTGAGTTAAAGTGATGGAAGTAACAATAAATCCAAAAGTTTCGTCAAAACGTTGTTATTAGATTGAAAGCATTAAATGATTGCAAATAAATTTGAGAAATTATTTATTATTGAATAACACTCATTATCATTAATACCATGAATTCATCCGCTTTACATAATTGTTGTTGATCCAGCATTTCCATTCATGTTCTTAGTTGAATATCAGATTTGTGATTGACATAAGCGATTGCACTAGAAAAATAATTGTTTTATTATTTTGGTAATACACATGAGGGTAAATAATAATTAATACTGTGGTGATCCAATATTCATAACACGGCGAAGAGTACATATTACAATCAAATTATGCTTTACTGTTAATTTAAAATAAACCAATTTTAAACATCAAATATATTAAGAATGTGATACAATAAAATTCACATATTCAGTCATATGCAAAAAGTAAAACATACATTTAGACTTTTTTACTGAATTCTATAGAACAACCATCAGTGAAATCCTATGGACTTTAAGCAATATGTGATAAAATAAAAAAAATAGTCAAAATATCATAGTCCAAAATTATACAATGGAAATGATGCATTTAAATAAATTTTTATCAAAATAAAATAGTCTATGTAAAAGCTCAACTAAATATGTATATATTACTCATCACATGATCTGGGAAGTTAAAATACTTTTAAAAGTACAAGATAAACATTGAAATTACAATTAAATTGAGAAAAACAATATTTTATAAAAACTCCGGTTTTCTTTACAATACCTTACAGCTATTAATAAAAAAATATGATTAAAAATAAAATAAATTTTGATATGGACAATAATATTCAGGGTAAATGTGAATGAATTTGAAGAGTAATTTACAGAAATTCTAACAAAGCTCATAATAATATTATTTCAAAAATCAACCTGTTTATTTTGATTGTAATTGTACAAGAATTGAATCACATTTTATGTGCCATCAAACATATATAAATCTAATGATCAATATTGAGTTAAAGTGATGGAAGTAACAATAAATCCAAAAGTTTCATCAAAATGTTGTTATTAGATTGAAAGCAATAAATGATTGCAAATAAATTTGAGAAGTTATTTATTATTGAATAACACTCATTATCATTAATACCATGAATTCATCCGCTTTACATAATTGTTGTTGATCCAGCATTTCCATTCATGTTCTAAGTTGAATATCAGATTTGTGATTGAAATAAGCGATTGCACTAGAAAAATAATTGTTTTATTATTTTGGTAAGACACATGAGGGTAAATAATAATTAATACTGTGGTGATCCAATATTCATAACACGGTGAGGAGTACATGTTACAATCAAATTATGCTTTACTGTTAATTTAAAATAAACCAATTTTAAACATTAAATATATTAAGAATGTGATACAATAAAATTCACATATTCAGTCATATGCAAAAAGTAAAACATACATTTAGACTTTTTTACTGAATTCTATAGAGCAACCATCAGTGAAATCCTATGGACTTTAAGCAATATGTGATAAAATAAAAAAAATAGTCAAAATATCATAGTCCAAAATTATACAATGGAAATGATGCATTTCAATAAATTTTTATCAAAATAAAATAGTCTATGTAAGAGCTCAACTAAATATGTATATATTACTCATCACATGATCTGGGAAGTTAAAATACTTTTAAAAGTACAAGATAAACATTGAAATTACAATTAAATTGAGAAAAACAATATTTTATAAAAACTCCCATTTTCATTACAACACCTTACAACTACCAATACAAAAATATGATTAAAAATAAAATAAATTTTGATATGGACAATAATATTCAGGGTAAATGTGAATGAATTTGAAGATTAATTTACAGAAATTCTAACAAAGCTCATAATAATATTATTTCAAAAATCAACCTGTTTATTTTGATTGTAATTGCACAAGAATTGAATCACATTTTATGTGCCATCAAACATATATAAAAATAATGATCAATATTGAGTTAAAGTGATGGAAGTAACAATAAATCCAAAAGTTTCATCAAAACGTTGTTATTAGATTGAAAGCATTAAATGATTGCAAATAAATTTGAGAAGTTATTTATTATTGAATAACACTCATTATCATTAATACCATGAATTCATCCGCTTTACATAATTGTTGTTGATCCAGCATTTCCATTCATGTTCTTAGTTGAATATCAGATTTGTGATTGACATAAGCGATTGCACTAGAAAAATAATTGTTTTATTATTTTGGTAATACACATGAGGGTAAATAATAATTAATACTGTGGTGATCCAATATTCATAACACGGTGAAGAGTACATATTACAATCAAATTATGCTTTACTGTTAATTTAAAATAAACCAATTTTAAACATCAAATATATTAAGAATGTGATACAATAAAATTCACATATTCAGTCATATGCAAAAAGTAAAACATACATTTAGACTTTTTTACTGAATTCTATAGAACAACCATCAGTGAAATCCTATGGACTCTAAGCAATATGTGATAAAATAAAAAAAATAGTCAAAATATCAAAGTCCAAAATTATACAATGGAAATGATGCATTTAAACAAATTTTTATCAAAATAAAATAGTCTATGTAAGAGTTCAACTAAATATGTATATATTACTCATCACATGATCTGGGAAGTTAAAATACTTTTAAAAGTACAAGATAAACATTGAAATTACAGTTAAATTGAGAAAAACAATATTTTATAAAATTTCCCATTTTCTTTACAACACCTTACAACTAACAATACAAAAATATGATTAAAAATAAAATAAATTTTGATATGGACAATAATATTCAGGGTAAATGTGAATGAATTTGAAGAGTAATTTACAGAAATTCTAACAAAGCTCATAATAATAATATTTCAAAAATCAACCTGTTTATTTTGATTGTAATTGTACAAGAATTGAATCACATTTTATGTGCCATCAAACATATATAAAAATAATGATCAATATTGAGTTAAAGTGATGGAAGTAACAATAAATCCAAAAGTTTCGTCAAAACGTTGTTATTAGATTGAAAGCATTTAAATGATTGCAAATAAATTTGAGAAATTATTTATTATTGAATAACACTCATTATCATTAATACCATGAATTCATCCGCTTTACATAATTGTTGTTGATCCAGCATTTCCATTCATGTTCTTAGTTGAATATCAGATTTGTGATTGACATAAGCGATTGCACTAGAAAAATAATTGTTTTATTATTTTGGTAATACACATGAGGGTAAATAATAATTAATACTGTGGTGATCCAATATTCATAACACGGTGAAGAGTACATATTACAATCAAATTATGCTTTACTGTTAATTTAAAATAAACCAATTTTAAACATCAAATATATTAAGAATGTGATACAATAAAATTCACATATTCAGTCATATGCAAACAGTAAAACATACATTTAGACTTTTTTACTGAATTCTATAGAACAACCATCAGTGAAATCCTATGGACTCTAAGCAATATGTGATAAAATAAAAAAAATAGTCAAAATATCAAAGTCCAAAATTATACAATGGAAATGATGCATTTAAACAAATTTTTATCAAAATAAAATAGTCTATGTAAGAGTTCAACTAAATATGTATATATTACTCATCACATGATCTGGGAAGTTAAAATACTTTTAAAAGTACAAGATAAACATTGAAATTACAGTTAAATTGAGAAAAACAATATTTTATAAAAACTCCCATTTTCTTTACAACACCTTACAACTAACAATACAAAAATATGATTAAAAATAAAATAAATTTTGATATGGACAATAATATTCAGGGTAAATGTGAATGAATTTGAAGAGTAATTTACAGAAATTCTAACAAAGCTCATAATAATAATATTTCAAAAATCAACCTGTTTATTTTGATTGTAATTGTACAAGAATTGAATCACATTTTATGTGCCATCAAACATATATAAAAATAATGATCAATATTGAGTTAAAGTGATGGAAGTAACAATAAATCCAAAAGTTTCGTCAAAACGTTGTTATTAGATTGAAAGCATTAAATGATTGCAAATAAATTTGAGAAATTATTTATTATTGAATAACACTCATTATCATTAATACCATGAATTCATCCGCTTTACATAATTGTTGTTGATCCAGCATTTCCATTCATGTTCTTAGTTGAATATCAGATTTGTGATTGACATAAGCGATTGCACTAGAAAAATAATTGTTTTATTATTTTGGTAATACACATGAGGGTAAATAATAATTAATACTGTGGTGATCCAATATTCATAACACGGCGAAGAGTACATATTACAATCAAATTATGCTTTACTGTTAATTTAAAATAAACCAATTTTAAACATCAAATATATTAAGAATGTGATACAATAAAATTCACATATTCAGTCATATGCAAAAAGTAAAACATACATTTAGACTTTTTTACTGAATTCTATAGAACAACCATCAGTGAAATCCTATGGACTTTAAGCAATATGTGATAAAATAAAAAAAATAGTCAAAATATCATAGTCCAAAATTATACAATGGAAATGATGCATTTAAATAAATTTTTATCAAAATAAAATAGTCTATGTAAAAGCTCAACTAAATATGTATATATTACTCATCACATGATCTGGGAAGTTAAAATACTTTTAAAAGTACAAGATAAACATTGAAATTACAATTAAATTGAGAAAAACAATATTTTATAAAAACTCCGGTTTTCTTTACAATACCTTACAGCTATTAATAAAAAAATATGATTAAAAATAAAATAAATTTTGATATGGACAATAATATTCAGGGTAAATGTGAATGAATTTGAAGAGTAATTTACAGAAATTCTAACAAAGCTCATAATAATATTATTTCAAAAATCAACCTGTTTATTTTGATTGTAATTGTACAAGAATTGAATCACATTTTATGTGCCATCAAACATATATAAAAATAATGATCAATATTGAGTTAAAGTGATGGAAGTAACAATAAATCCAAAAGTTTCATCAAAACGTTGTTATTAGATTGAAAGCATTAAATGATTGCAAATAAATTTGAGAAGTTATTTATTATTGAATAACACTCATTATCATTAATACCATGAATTCATCCGCTTTACATAATTGTTGTTGATCCAGCATTTCCATTCATGTTCTTAGTTGAATATCAGATTTGTGATTGACATAAGCGATTGCACTAGAAAAATAATTGTTTTATTATTTTGGTAAGACACATGAGGGTAAATAATAATTAATACTGTGGTGACCCAATATTCATAACACGGTGAGGAGTACATGTTACAATCAAATTATGCTTTACTGTTAATTTAAAATAAACCAATTTTAAACATTAAATATATTCAGAATGTGATACAATAAAATTCACATATTCAGTCATATGCAAAAAGTAAAACATACATTTAGACTTTTTTACTGAATTCTATAGAGCAACAATCAGTGAAATCCTATGGACTTTAAGCAATATGTGATAAAATAAAAAAAATAGTCAAAATATCATAGTCCAAAATTATACAATGGAAATGATGCATTTAAACAAATTTTTATCAAAATAAAATAGTCTATGTAAGAGTTCAACTAAATATGTATATATTACTCATCACATGATCTGGGAAGTTAAAATACTTTTAAAAGTACAAGATAAACATTGAAATTACAATTAAATTGAGAAAAACAATATTTTATAAAAACTCCCATTTTCTTTACAACACCTTACAACTACCAATACAAAAATATGATTAAAAATAAAATAAATTTTGATATGGACAATAATATTCAGGGTAAATGTGAATGAATTTGAAGATTAATTTACAGAAATTCTAACAAAGCTCATAATAATATTATTTCAAAAATCAACCTGTTTATTTTGATTGTAATTGTACAAGAATTGAATCACATTTTATGTGCCATCAAACATATATAAAAATAATGATCAATATTGAGTTAAAGTGATGGAAGTAACAATAAATCCAAAAGTTTCGTCAAAACGTTGTTATTAGATTGAAAGCATTAAATGATTGCAAATAAATTTGAGAAATTATTTATTATTGAATAACACTCATTATCATTAATACCATGAATTCATCCGCTTTACATAATTGTTGTTGATCCAGCATTTCCATTCATGTTCTTAGTTGAATATCAGATTTGTGATTGACATAAGCGATTGCACTAGAAAAATAATTGTTTTATTATTTTGGTAAGACACATGAGGGTAAATAATAATTAATACTGTGGTGACCCAATATTCATAACACGGTGAGGAGTACATGTTACAATCAAATTATGCTTTACTGTTAATTTAAAATAAACCAATTTTAAACGTTAAATATATTCAGAATGTGATACAATAAAATTCACATATTCAGTCATATGCAAAAAGTAAAACATACATTTAGACTTTTTTACTGAATTCTATAGAACAACCATCAGTGAAATCCTATGGACTCTAAGCAATATGTGATAAAATAAAAAAAATAGTCAAAATATCAAAGTCCAAAATTATACAATGGAAATGATGCATTTAAACAAATTTTTATCAAAATAAAATAGTCTATGTAAGAGTTCAACTAAATATGTATATATTACTCATCACATGATCTGGGAAGTTAAAATACTTTTAAAAGTACAAGATAAACATTGAAATTACAGTTATATTGAGAAAAACAATATTTTATAAAATTTCCCATTTTCTTTACAACACCTTACAACTAACAATACAAAAATATGATTAAAAATAAAATAAATTTTGATATGGACAATAATATTCAGGGTAAATGTGAATGAATTTGAAGAGTAATTTACAGAAATTCTAACAAAGCTCATAATAATAATATTTCAAAAATCAACCTGTTTATTTTGATTGTAATTTTACAAGAATTGAATCACATTTTATGTGCCATCAAACATATATAAAAATAATGATCAATATTGAGTTAAAGTGATGGAAGTAACAATAAATCCAAAAGTTTCGTCAAAACGTTGTTATTAGATTGAAAGCATTTAAATGATTGCAAATAAATTTGAGAAATTATTTATTATTGAATAACACTCATTATCATTAATACCATGAATTCATCCGCTTTACATAATTGTTGTTGATCCAGCATTTCCATTCATGTTCTTAGTTGAATATCAGATTTGTGATTGACATAAGCGATTGCACTAGAAAAATAATTGTTTTATTATTTTGGTAATACACATGAGGGTAAATAATAATTAATACTGTGGTGATCCAATATTCATAACACGGTGAAGAGTACATATTACAATCAAATTATGCTTTACTGTTAATTTAAAATAAACCAATTTTAAACATCAAATATATTAAGAATGTGATACAATAAAATTCACATATTCAGTCATATGCAAACAGTAAAACATACATTTAGACTTTTTTACTGAATTCTATAGAACAACCATCAGTGAAATCCTATGGACTCTAAGCAATATGTGATAAAATAAAAAAAATAGTCAAAATATCAAAGTCCAAAATTATACAATGGAAATGATGCATTTAAACAAATTTTTATCAAAATAAAATAGTCTATGTAAGAGTTCAACTAAATATGTATATATTACTCATCACATGATCTGGGAAGTTAAAATACTTTTAAAAGTACAAGATAAACATTGAAATTACAGTTAAATTGAGAAAAACAATATTTTATAAAATTTCCCATTTTCTTTACAACACCTTACAACTAACAATACAAAAATATGATTAAAAATAAAATAAATTTTGATATGGACAATAATATTCAGGGTAAATGTGAATGAATTTGAAGAGTAATTTACAGAAATTCTAACAAAGCTCATAATAATAATATTTCAAAAATCAACCTGTTTATTTTGATTGTAATTGTACAAGAATTGAATCACATTTTATGTGCCATCAAACATATATAAAAATAATGATCAATATTGAGTTAAAGTGATGGAAGTAACAATAAATCCAAAAGTTTCGTCAAAACGTTGTTATTAGATTGAAAGCATTTAAATGATTGCAAATAAATTTGAGAAATTATTTATTATTGAATAACACTCATTATCATTAATACCATGAATTCATCCGCTTTACATAATTGTTGTTGATCCAGCATTTCCATTCATGTTCTTAGTTGAATATCAGATTTGTGATTGACATAAGCGATTGCACTAGAAAAATAATTGTTTTATTATTTTGGTAATACACATGAGGGTAAATAATAATTAATACTGTGGTGATCCAATATTCATAACACGGTGAAGAGTACATATTACAATCAAATTATGCTTTACTGTTAATTTAAAATAAACCAATTTTAAACATCAAATATATTAAGAATGTGATACAATAAAATTCACATATTCAGTCATATGCAAAAAGTAAAACATACATTTAGACTTTTTTACTGAATTCTATAGAACAACCATCAGTGAAATCCTATGGACTCTAAGCAATATGTGATAAAATAAAAAAAATAGTCAAAATATCAAAGTCCAAAATTATACAATGGAAATGATGCATTTAAACAAATTTTTATCAAAATAAAATAGTCTATGTAAGAGTTCAACTAAATATGTATATATTACTCATCACATGATCTGGGAAGTTAAAATACTTTTAAAAGTACAAGATAAACATTGAAATTACAGTTATATTGAGAAAAACAATATTTTATAAAATTTCCCATTTTCTTTACAACACCTTACAACTAACAATACAAAAATATGATTAAAAATAAAATAAATTTTGATATGGACAATAATATTCAGGGTAAATGTGAATGAATTTGAAGAGTAATTTACAGAAATTCTAACAAAGCTCATAATAATAATATTTCAAAAATCAACCTGTTTATTTTGATTGTAATTTTACAAGAATTGAATCACATTTTATGTGCCATCAAACATATATAAAAATAATGATCAATATTGAGTTAAAGTGATGGAAGTAACAATAAATCCAAAAGTTTCGTCAAAACGTTGTTATTAGATTGAAAGCATTTAAATGATTGCAAATAAATTTGAGAAATTATTTATTATTGAATAACACTCATTATCATTAATACCATGAATTCATCCGCTTTACATAATTGTTGTTGATCCAGCATTTCCATTCATGTTCTTAGTTGAATATCAGATTTGTGATTGACATAAGCGATTGCACTAGAAAAATAATTGTTTTATTATTTTGGTAATACACATGAGGGTAAATAATAATTAATACTGTGGTGATCCAATATTCATAACACGGTGAAGAGTACATATTACAATCAAATTATGCTTTACTGTTAATTTAAAATAAACCAATTTTAAACATCAAATATATTAAGAATGTGATACAATAAAATTCACATATTCAGTCATATGCAAACAGTAAAACATACATTTAGACTTTTTTACTGAATTCTATAGAACAACCATCAGTGAAATCCTATGGACTCTAAGCAATATGTGATAAAATAAAAAAAATAGTCAAAATATCAAAGTCCAAAATTATACAATGGAAATGATGCATTTAAACAAATTTTTATCAAAATAAAATAGTCTATGTAAGAGTTCAACTAAATATGTATATATTACTCATCACATGATCTGGGAAGTTAAAATACTTTTAAAAGTACAAGATAAACATTGAAATTACAGTTAAATTGAGAAAAACAATATTTTATAAAATTTCCCATTTTCTTTACAACACCTTACAACTAACAATACAAAAATATGATTAAAAATAAAATAAATTTTGATATGGACAATAATATTCAGGGTAAATGTGAATGAATTTGAAGAGTAATTTACAGAAATTCTAACAAAGCTCATAATAATAATATTTCAAAAATCAACCTGTTTATTTTGATTGTAATTGTACAAGAATTGAATCACATTTTATGTGCCATCAAACATATATAAAAATAATGATCAATATTGAGTTAAAGTGATGGAAGTAACAATAAATCCAAAAGTTTCGTCAAAACGTTGTTATTAGATTGAAAGCATTTAAATGATTGCAAATAAATTTGAGAAATTATTTATTATTGAATAACACTCATTATCATTAATACCATGAATTCATCCGCTTTACATAATTGTTGTTGATCCAGCATTTCCATTCATGTTCTTAGTTGAATATCAGATTTGTGATTGACATAAGCGATTGCACTAGAAAAATAATTGTTTTATTATTTTGGTAATACACATGAGGGTAAATAATAATTAATACTGTGGTGATCCAATATTCATAACACGGTGAAGAGTACATATTACAATCAAATTATGCTTTACTGTTAATTTAAAATAAACCAATTTTAAACATCAAATATATTAAGAATGTGATACAATAAAATTCACATATTCAGTCATATGCAAACAGTAAAACATACATTTAGACTTTTTTACTGAATTCTATAGAACAACCATCAGTGAAATCCTATGGACTCTAAGCAATATGTGATAAAATAAAAAAAATAGTCAAAATATCAAAGTCCAAAATTATACAATGGAAATGATGCATTTAAACAAATTTTTATCAAAATAAAATAGTCTATGTAAGAGTTCAACTAAATATGTATATATTACTCATCACATGATCTGGGAAGTTAAAATACTTTTAAAAGTACAAGATAAACATTGAAATTACAGTTAAATTGAGAAAAACAATATTTTATAAAAACTCCCATTTTCTTTACAACACCTTACAACTAACAATACAAAAATATGATTAAAAATAAAATAAATTTTGATATGGACAATAATATTCAGGGTAAATGTGAATGAATTTGAAGAGTAATTTACAGAAATTCTAACAAAGCTCATAATAATAATATTTCAAAAATCAACCTGTTTATTTTGATTGTAATTGTACAAGAATTGAATCACATTTTATGTGCCATCAAACATATATAAAAATAATGATCAATATTGAGTTAAAGTGATGGAAGTAACAATAAATCCAAAAGTTTCGTCAAAACGTTGTTATTAGATTGAAAGCATTAAATGATTGCAAATAAATTTGAGAAATTATTTATTATTGAATAACACTCATTATCATTAATACCATGAATTCATCCGCTTTACATAATTGTTGTTGATCCAGCATTTCCATTCATGTTCTTAGTTGAATATCAGATTTGTGATTGACATAAGCGATTGCACTAGAAAAATAATTGTTTTATTATTTTGGTAATACACATGAGGGTAAATAATAATTAATACTGTGGTGATCCAATATTCATAACACGGCGAAGAGTACATATTACAATCAAATTATGCTTTACTGTTAATTTAAAATAAACCAATTTTAAACATCAAATATATTAAGAATGTGATACAATAAAATTCACATATTCAGTCATATGCAAAAAGTAAAACATACATTTAGACTTTTTTACTGAATTCTATAGAACAACCATCAGTGAAATCCTATGGACTTTAAGCAATATGTGATAAAATAAAAAAAATAGTCAAAATATCATAGTCCAAAATTATACAATGGAAATGATGCATTTAAATAAATTTTTATCAAAATAAAATAGTCTATGTAAAAGCTCAACTAAATATGTATATATTACTCATCACATGATCTGGGAAGTTAAAATACTTTTAAAAGTACAAGATAAACATTGAAATTACAATTAAATTGAGAAAAACAATATTTTATAAAAACTCCGGTTTTCTTTACAATACCTTACAGCTATTAATAAAAAAATATGATTAAAAATAAAATAAATTTTGATATGGACAATAATATTCAGGGTAAATGTGAATGAATTTGAAGAGTAATTTACAGAAATTCTAACAAAGCTCATAATAATATTATTTCAAAAATCAACCTGTTTATTTTGATTGTAATTGTACAAGAATTGAATCACATTTTATGTGCCATCAAACATATATAAATCTAATGATCAATATTGAGTTAAAGTGATGGAAGTAACAATAAATCCAAAAGTTTCATCAAAATGTTGTTATTAGATTGAAAGCAATAAATGATTGCAAATAAATTTGAGAAGTTATTTATTATTGAATAACACTCATTATCATTAATACCATGAATTCATCCGCTTTACATAATTGTTGTTGATCCAGCATTTCCATTCATGTTCTAAGTTGAATATCAGATTTGTGATTGAAATAAGCGATTGCACTAGAAAAATAATTGTTTTATTATTTTGGTAAGACACATGAGGGTAAATAATAATTAATACTGTGGTGATCCAATATTCATAACACGGTGAGGAGTACATGTTACAATCAAATTATGCTTTACTGTTAATTTAAAATAAACCAATTTTAAACATTAAATATATTAAGAATGTGATACAATAAAATTCACATATTCAGTCATATGCAAAAAGTAAAACATACATTTAGACTTTTTTACTGAATTCTATAGAGCAACCATCAGTGAAATCCTATGGACTTTAAGCAATATGTGATAAAATAAAAAAAATAGTCAAAATATCATAGTCCAAAATTATACAATGGAAATGATGCATTTCAATAAATTTTTATCAAAATAAAATAGTCTATGTAAGAGCTCAACTAAATATGTATATATTACTCATCACATGATCTGGGAAGTTAAAATACTTTTAAAAGTACAAGATAAACATTGAAATTACAATTAAATTGAGAAAAACAATATTTTATAAAAACTCCCATTTTCATTACAACACCTTACAACTACCTATACAAAAATATGATTAAAAATAAAATAAATTTTGATATGGACAATAATATTCAGGGTAAATGTGAATGAATTTGAAGATTAATTTACAGAAATTCTAACAAAGCTCATAATAATATTATTTCAAAAATCAACCTGTTTATTTTGATTGTAATTGCACAAGAATTGAATCACATTTTATGTGCCATCAAACATATATAAAAATAATGATCAATATTGAGTTAAAGTGATGGAAGTAACAATAAATCCAAAAGTTTCATCAAAACGTTGTTATTAGATTGAAAGCATTAAATGATTGCAAATAAATTTGAGAAGTTATTTATTATTGAATAACACTCATTATCATTAATACCATGAATTCATCCGCTTTACATAATTGTTGTTGATCCAGCATTTCCATTCATGTTCTTAGTTGAATATCAGATTTGTGATTGACATAAGCGATTGCACTAGAAAAATAATTGTTTTATTATTTTGGTAATACACATGAGGGTAAATAATAATTAATACTGTGGTGATCCAATATTCATAACACGGTGAAGAGTACATATTACAATCAAATTATGCTTTACTGTTAATTTAAAATAAACCAATTTTAAACATCAAATATATTAAGAATGTGATACAATAAAATTCACATATTCAGTCATATGCAAAAAGTAAAACATACATTTAGACTTTTTTACTGAATTCTATAGAACAACCATCAGTGAAATCCTATGGACTCTAAGCAATATGTGATAAAATAAAAAAAATAGTCAAAATATCAAAGTCCAAAATTATACAATGGAAATGATGCATTTAAACAAATTTTTATCAAAATAAAATAGTCTATGTAAGAGTTCAACTAAATATGTATATATTACTCATCACATGATCTGGGAAGTTAAAATACTTTTAAAAGTACAAGATAAACATTGAAATTACAGTTAAATTGAGAAAAACAATATTTTATAAAATTTCCCATTTTCTTTACAACACCTTACAACTAACAATACAAAAATATGATTAAAAATAAAATAAATTTTGATATGGACAATAATATTCAGGGTAAATGTGAATGAATTTGAAGAGTAATTTACAGAAATTCTAACAAAGCTCATAATAATAATATTTCAAAAATCAACCTGTTTATTTTGATTGTAATTGTACAAGAATTGAATCACATTTTATGTGCCATCAAACATATATAAAAATAATGATCAATATTGAGTTAAAGTGATGGAAGTAACAATAAATCCAAAAGTTTCGTCAAAACGTTGTTATTAGATTGAAAGCATTTAAATGATTGCAAATAAATTTGAGAAATTATTTATTATTGAATAACACTCATTATCATTAATACCATGAATTCATCCGCTTTACATAATTGTTGTTGATCCAGCATTTCCATTCATGTTCTTAGTTGAATATCAGATTTGTGATTGACATAAGCGATTGCACTAGAAAAATAATTGTTTTATTATTTTGGTAATACACATGAGGGTAAATAATAATTAATACTGTGGTGATCCAATATTCATAACACGGTGAAGAGTACATATTACAATCAAATTATGCTTTACTGTTAATTTAAAATAAACCAATTTTAAACATCAAATATATTAAGAATGTGATACAATAAAATTCACATATTCAGTCATATGCAAACAGTAAAACATACATTTAGACTTTTTTACTGAATTCTATAGAACAACCATCAGTGAAATCCTATGGACTCTAAGCAATATGTGATAAAATAAAAAAAATAGTCAAAATATCAAAGTCCAAAATTATACAATGGAAATGATGCATTTAAACAAATTTTTATCAAAATAAAATAGTCTATGTAAGAGTTCAACTAAATATGTATATATTACTCATCACATGATCTGGGAAGTTAAAATACTTTTAAAAGTACAAGATAAACATTGAAATTACAGTTAAATTGAGAAAAACAATATTTTATAAAAACTCCCATTTTCTTTACAACACCTTACAACTAACAATACAAAAATATGATTAAAAATAAAATAAATTTTGATATGGACAATAATATTCAGGGTAAATGTGAATGAATTTGAAGAGTAATTTACAGAAATTCTAACAAAGCTCATAATAATAATATTTCAAAAATCAACCTGTTTATTTTGATTGTAATTGTACAAGAATTGAATCACATTTTATGTGCCATCAAACATATATAAAAATAATGATCAATATTGAGTTAAAGTGATGGAAGTAACAATAAATCCAAAAGTTTCGTCAAAACGTTGTTATTAGATTGAAAGCATTAAATGATTGCAAATAAATTTGAGAAATTATTTATTATTGAATAACACTCATTATCATTAATACCATGAATTCATCCGCTTTACATAATTGTTGTTGATCCAGCATTTCCATTCATGTTCTTAGTTGAATATCAGATTTGTGATTGACATAAGCGATTGCACTAGAAAAATAATTGTTTTATTATTTTGGTAATACACATGAGGGTAAATAATAATTAATACTGTGGTGATCCAATATTCATAACACGGCGAAGAGTACATATTACAATCAAATTATGCTTTACTGTTAATTTAAAATAAACCAATTTTAAACATCAAATATATTAAGAATGTGATACAATAAAATTCACATATTCAGTCATATGCAAAAAGTAAAACATACATTTAGACTTTTTTACTGAATTCTATAGAACAACCATCAGTGAAATCCTATGGACTTTAAGCAATATGTGATAAAATAAAAAAAATAGTCAAAATATCATAGTCCAAAATTATACAATGGAAATGATGCATTTAAATAAATTTTTATCAAAATAAAATAGTCTATGTAAAAGCTCAACTAAATATGTATATATTACTCATCACATGATCTGGGAAGTTAAAATACTTTTAAAAGTACAAGATAAACATTGAAATTACAATTAAATTGAGAAAAACAATATTTTATAAAAACTCCGGTTTTCTTTACAATACCTTACAGCTATTAATAAAAAAATATGATTAAAAATAAAATAAATTTTGATATGGACAATAATATTCAGGGTAAATGTGAATGAATTTGAAGAGTAATTTACAGAAATTCTAACAAAGCTCATAATAATATTATTTCAAAAATCAACCTGTTTATTTTGATTGTAATTGTACAAGAATTGAATCACATTTTATGTGCCATCAAACATATATAAATCTAATGATCAATATTGAGTTAAAGTGATGGAAGTAACAATAAATCCAAAAGTTTCATCAAAATGTTGTTATTAGATTGAAAGCAATAAATGATTGCAAATAAATTTGAGAAGTTATTTATTATTGAATAACACTCATTATCATTAATACCATGAATTCATCCGCTTTACATAATTGTTGTTGATCCAGCATTTCCATTCATGTTCTAAGTTGAATATCAGATTTGTGATTGAAATAAGCGATTGCACTAGAAAAATAATTGTTTTATTATTTTGGTAAGACACATGAGGGTAAATAATAATTAATACTGTGGTGATCCAATATTCATAACACGGTGAGGAGTACATGTTACAATCAAATTATGCTTTACTGTTAATTTAAAATAAACCAATTTTAAACATTAAATATATTAAGAATGTGATACAATAAAATTCACATATTCAGTCATATGCAAAAAGTAAAACATACATTTAGACTTTTTTACTGAATTCTATAGAGCAACCATCAGTGAAATCCTATGGACTTTAAGCAATATGTGATAAAATAAAAAAAATAGTCAAAATATCATAGTCCAAAATTATACAATGGAAATGATGCATTTCAATAAATTTTTATCAAAATAAAATAGTCTATGTAAGAGCTCAACTAAATATGTATATATTACTCATCACATGATCTGGGAAGTTAAAATACTTTTAAAAGTACAAGATAAACATTGAAATTACAATTAAATTGAGAAAAACAATATTTTATAAAAACTCCGGTTTTCTTTACAATACCTTACAGCTATTAATAAAAAAATATGATTAAAAATAAAATAAATTTTGATATGGACAATAATATTCAGGGTAAATGTGAATGAATTTGAAGAGTAATTTACTGAAATTCTAACAAAGCTCATAATAATATTATTTCAAAAATCAACCTGTTTATTTTGATTGTAATTGTACAAGAATTGAATCACATTTTATGTGCCATCAAACATATATAAAAATAATGATCAATATTGAGTTAAAGTGATGGAAGTAACAATAAATCCAAAAGTTTCATCAAAACGTTGTTATTAGATTGAAAGCATTAAATGATTGCAAATAAATTTGAGAAATTATTTATTATTGAATAACACTCATTATCATTAATACCATGAATTCATCCGCTTTACATAATTGTTGTTGATCCAGCATTTCCATTCATGTTCTAAGTTGAATATCAGATTTGTGATTGAAATAAGCGATTGCACTAGAAAAATAATTGTTTTATTATTTTGGTAAGACACATGAGGGTAAATAATAATTAATACTGTGGTGATCCAATATTCATAACACGGTGAGGAGTACATGTTACAATCAAATTATGCTTTACTGTTAATTTAAAATAAACCAATTTTAAACATTAAATATATTAAGAATGTGATACAATAAAATTCACATATTCAGTCATATGCAAAAAGTAAAACATACATTTAGACTTTTTTACTGAATTCTATAGAGCAACAATCAGTGAAATCCTATGGACTTTAAGCAATATGTGATAAAATAAAAAAAATAGTCAAAATATCATAGTCCAAAATTATACAATGGAAATGATGCATTTAAACAAATTTTTATCAAAATAAAATAGTCTATGTAAGAGTTCAATTAAATATGTATATATTACTCATCACATGATCTGGGAAGTTAAAATACTTTTAAAAGTACAAGATAAACATTGAAATTACAATTAAATTGAGAAAAAAAATATTTTATAAAAAATCCGGTTTTCTTTACAATACCTTACAACTACCAATACAAAAATATGATTAAAAATAAAATAAATTTTGATATGGACAATAATATTCAGGGTAAATGTGAATGAATTTGAAGAGTAATTTACAGAAATTCTAACAAAGCTCATAATAATATTATTTCAAAAATCAACCTGTTTATTTTGATTGTAATTGTACAAGAATTGAATCACATTTTATTTGCCATCAAACATATATAAATATAATGATCAATATTGAGTTAAAGTGATGGAAGTAACAATAAATCCAAAAGTTTCGTCAAAACGTTGTTATTAGATTGAAAGCATTTAAATGATTGCAAATAAATTTGAGAAATTATTTATTATTGAATAACACTCATTATCATTAATACCATGAATTCATCCGCTTTACATAATTGTTGTTGATCCAGCATTTCCATTCATGTTCTTAGTTGAATATCAGATTTGTGATTGACATAAGCGATTGCACTAGAAAAATAATTGTTTTATTATTTTGGTAATACACATGAGGGTAAATAATAATTAATACTGTGGTGATCCAATATTCATAACACGGTGAAGAGTACATATTACAATCAAATTATGCTTTACTGTTAATTTAAAATAAACCAATTTTAAACATCAAATATATTAAGAATGTGATACAATAAAATTCACATATTCAGTCATATGCAAACAGTAAAACATACATTTAGACTTTTTTACTGAATTCTATAGAACAACCATCAGTGAAATCCTATGGACTCTAAGCAATATGTGATAAAATAAAAAAAATAGTCAAAATATCAAAGTCCAAAATTATACAATGGAAATGATGCATTTAAACAAATTTTTATCAAAATAAAATAGTCTATGTAAGAGTTCAACTAAATATGTATATATTACTCATCACATGATCTGGGAAGTTAAAATACTTTTAAAAGTACAAGATAAACATTGAAATTACAGTTAAATTGAGAAAAACAATATTTTATAAAAACTCCCATTTTCTTTACAACACCTTACAACTAACAATACAAAAATATGATTAAAAATAAAATAAATTTTGATATGGACAATAATATTCAGGGTAAATGTGAATGAATTTGAAGAGTAATTTACAGAAATTCTAACAAAGCTCATAATAATAATATTTCAAAAATCAACCTGTTTATTTTGATTGTAATTGTACAAGAATTGAATCACATTTTATGTGCCATCAAACATATATAAAAATAATGATCAATATTGAGTTAAAGTGATGGAAGTAACAATAAATCCAAAAGTTTCATCAAAATGTTGTTATTAGATTGAAAGCAATAAATGATTGCAAATAAATTTGAGAAGTTATTTATTATTGAATAACACTCATTATCATTAATACCATGAATTCATCCGCTTTACATAATTGTTGTTGATCCAGCATTTCCATTCATGTTCTAAGTTGAATATCAGATTTGTGATTGAAATAAGCGATTGCACTAGAAAAATAATTGTTTTATTATTTTGGTAAGACACATGAGGGTAAATAATAATTAATACTGTGGTGATCCAATATTCATAACACGGTGAGGAGTACATGTTACAATCAAATTATGCTTTACTGTTAATTTAAAATAAACCAATTTTAAACATTAAATATATTAAGAATGTGATACAATAAAATTCACATATTCAGTCATATGCAAAAAGTAAAACATACATTTAGACTTTTTTACTGAATTCTATAGAGCAACCATCAGTGAAATCCTATGGACTTTAAGCAATATGTGATAAAATAAAAAAAATAGTCAAAATATCATAGTCCAAAATTATACAATGGAAATGATGCATTTCAATAAATTTTTATCAAAATAAAATAGTCTATGTAAGAGCTCAACTAAATATGTATATATTACTCATCACATGATCTGGGAAGTTAAAATACTTTTAAAAGTACAAGATAAACATTGAAATTACAATTAAATTGAGAAAAACAATATTTTATAAAAACTCCGGTTTTCTTTACAATACCTTACAGCTATTAATAAAAAAATATGATTAAAAATAAAATAAATTTTGATATGGACAATAATATTCAGGGTAAATGTGAATGAATTTGAAGAGTAATTTACTGAAATTCTAACAAAGCTCATAATAATATTATTTCAAAAATCAACCTGTTTATTTTGATTGTAATTGTACAAGAATTGAATCACATTTTATGTGCCATCAAACATATATAAAAATAATGATCAATATTGAGTTAAAGTGATGGAAGTAACAATAAATCCAAAAGTTTCATCAAAACGTTGTTATTAGATTGAAAGCATTAAATGATTGCAAATAAATTTGAGAAATTATTTATTATTGAATAACACTCATTATCATTAATACCATGAATTCATCCGCTTTACATAATTGTTGTTGATCCAGCATTTCCATTCATGTTCTAAGTTGAATATCAGATTTGTGATTGAAATAAGCGATTGCACTAGAAAAATAATTGTTTTATTATTTTGGTAAGACACATGAGGGTAAATAATAATTAATACTGTGGTGATCCAATATTCATAACACGGTGAGGAGTACATGTTACAATCAAATTATGCTTTACTGTTAATTTAAAATAAACCAATTTTAAACATTAAATATATTAAGAATGTGATACAATAAAATTCACATATTCAGTCATATGCAAAAAGTAAAACATACATTTAGACTTTTTTACTGAATTCTATAGAGCAACAATCAGTGAAATCCTATGGACTTTAAGCAATATGTGATAAAATAAAAAAAATAGTCAAAATATCATAGTCCAAAATTATACAATGGAAATGATGCATTTAAACAAATTTTTATCAAAATAAAATAGTCTATGTAAGAGTTCAATTAAATATGTATATATTACTCATCACATGATCTGGGAAGTTAAAATACTTTTAAAAGTACAAGATAAACATTGAAATTACAATTAAATTGAGAAAAAAAATATTTTATAAAAAATCCGGTTTTCTTTACAATACCTTACAACTACCAATACAAAAATATGATTAAAAATAAAATAAATTTTGATATGGACAATAATATTCAGGGTAAATGTGAATGAATTTGAAGAGTAATTTACAGAAATTCTAACAAAGCTCATAATAATATTATTTCAAAAATCAACCTGTTTATTTTGATTGTAATTGTACAAGAATTGAATCACATTTTATTTGCCATCAAACATATATAAATATAATGATCAATATTGAGTTAAAGTGATGGAAGTAACAATAAATCCAAAAGTTTCGTCAAAACGTTGTTATTAGATTGAAAGCATTTAAATGATTGCAAATAAATTTGAGAAATTATTTATTATTGAATAACACTCATTATCATTAATACCATGAATTCATCCGCTTTACATAATTGTTGTTGATCCAGCATTTCCATTCATGTTCTTAGTTGAATATCAGATTTGTGATTGACATAAGCGATTGCACTAGAAAAATAATTGTTTTATTATTTTGGTAATACACATGAGGGTAAATAATAATTAATACTGTGGTGATCCAATATTCATAACACGGTGAAGAGTACATATTACAATCAAATTATGCTTTACTGTTAATTTAAAATAAACCAATTTTAAACATCAAATATATTAAGAATGTGATACAATAAAATTCACATATTCAGTCATATGCAAACAGTAAAACATACATTTAGACTTTTTTACTGAATTCTATAGAACAACCATCAGTGAAATCCTATGGACTCTAAGCAATATGTGATAAAATAAAAAAAATAGTCAAAATATCAAAGTCCAAAATTATACAATGGAAATGATGCATTTAAACAAATTTTTATCAAAATAAAATAGTCTATGTAAGAGTTCAACTAAATATGTATATATTACTCATCACATGATCTGGGAAGTTAAAATACTTTTAAAAGTACAAGATAAACATTGAAATTACAGTTAAATTGAGAAAAACAATATTTTATAAAAACTCCCATTTTCTTTACAACACCTTACAACTAACAATACAAAAATATGATTAAAAATAAAATAAATTTTGATATGGACAATAATATTCAGGGTAAATGTGAATGAATTTGAAGAGTAATTTACAGAAATTCTAACAAAGCTCATAATAATAATATTTCAAAAATCAACCTGTTTATTTTGATTGTAATTGTACAAGAATTGAATCACATTTTATGTGCCATCAAACATATATAAAAATAATGATCAATATTGAGTTAAAGTGATGGAAGTAACAATAAATCCAAAAGTTTCGTCAAAACGTTGTTATTAGATTGAAAGCATTAAATGATTGCAAATAAATTTGAGAAATTATTTATTATTGAATAACACTCATTATCATTAATACCATGAATTCATCCGCTTTACATAATTGTTGTTGATCCAGCATTTCCATTCATGTTCTTAGTTGAATATCAGATTTGTGATTGACATAAGCGATTGCACTAGAAAAATAATTGTTTTATTATTTTGGTAATACACATGAGGGTAAATAATAATTAATACTGTGGTGATCCAATATTCATAACACGGCGAAGAGTACATATTACAATCAAATTATGCTTTACTGTTAATTTAAAATAAACCAATTTTAAACATCAAATATATTAAGAATGTGATACAATAAAATTCACATATTCAGTCATATGCAAAAAGTAAAACATACATTTAGACTTTTTTACTGAATTCTATAGAACAACCATCAGTGAAATCCTATGGACTTTAAGCAATATGTGATAAAATAAAAAAAATAGTCAAAATATCATAGTCCAAAATTATACAATGGAAATGATGCATTTAAATAAATTTTTATCAAAATAAAATAGTCTATGTAAAAGCTCAACTAAATATGTATATATTACTCATCACATGATCTGGGAAGTTAAAATACTTTTAAAAGTACAAGATAAACATTGAAATTACAATTAAATTGAGAAAAACAATATTTTATAAAAACTCCGGTTTTCTTTACAATACCTTACAGCTATTAATAAAAAAATATGATTAAAAATAAAATAAATTTTGATATGGACAATAATATTCAGGGTAAATGTGAATGAATTTGAAGAGTAATTTACAGAAATTCTAACAAAGCTCATAATAATATTATTTCAAAAATCAACCTGTTTATTTTGATTGTAATTGTACAAGAATTGAATCACATTTTATGTGCCATCAAACATATATAAATCTAATGATCAATATTGAGTTAAAGTGATGGAAGTAACAATAAATCCAAAAGTTTCATCAAAATGTTGTTATTAGATTGAAAGCAATAAATGATTGCAAATAAATTTGAGAAGTTATTTATTATTGAATAACACTCATTATCATTAATACCATGAATTCATCCGCTTTACATAATTGTTGTTGATCCAGCATTTCCATTCATGTTCTAAGTTGAATATCAGATTTGTGATTGAAATAAGCGATTGCACTAGAAAAATAATTGTTTTATTATTTTGGTAAGACACATGAGGGTAAATAATAATTAATACTGTGGTGATCCAATATTCATAACACGGTGAGGAGTACATGTTACAATCAAATTATGCTTTACTGTTAATTTAAAATAAACCAATTTTAAACATTAAATATATTAAGAATGTGATACAATAAAATTCACATATTCAGTCATATGCAAAAAGTAAAACATACATTTAGACTTTTTTACTGAATTCTATAGAGCAACCATCAGTGAAATCCTATGGACTTTAAGCAATATGTGATAAAATAAAAAAAATAGTCAAAATATCATAGTCCAAAATTATACAATGGAAATGATGCATTTAAATAAATTTTTATCAAAATAAAATAGTCTATGTAAGAGCTCAACTAAATATGTATATATTACTCATCACATGATCTGGGAAGTTAAAATACTTTTAAAAGTACAAGATAAACATTGAAATTACAATTAAATTGAGAAAAAAAATATTTTATAAAAAATCCGGTTTTCTTTACAATACCTTACAACTACCAATACAAAAATATGATTAAAAATAAAATAAATTTTGATATGGACAATAATATTCAGGGTAAATGTGAATGAATTTGAAGAGTAATTTACAGAAATTCTAACAAAGCTCATAATAATATTATTTCAAAAATCAACCTGTTTATTTTGATTGTAATTGTACAAGAATTGAATCACATTTTATTTGCCATCAAACATATATAAATATAATGATCAATATTGAGTTAAAGTGATGGAAGTAACAATAAATCCAAAAGTTTGATCAAAATGTTGTTATTAGATTGAAAGCAATAAATGATTGCAAATAAATTTGAGAAGTTATTTATTATTGAATAACACTCATTATCATTAATACCATGAATTCATCCGCTTTACATAATTGTTGTTGATCCAGCATTTCCATTCATGTTCTAAGTTGAATATCAGATTTGTGATTGACATAAGCGATTGCACTAGAAAAATAATTGTTTTATTATTTTGGTAAGACACATGAGGGTAAATAATAATTAATACTGTGGTAACCCAATATTCATAACACGGTGAGGAGTACATGTTACAATCAAATTATGCTTTACTTTTAATTTAAAATAAACCAATTTTAAACATTAAATATATTCAGAATGTGATACAATAAAATTCACATATTCAGTCATATGCAAAAAGTAAAACATACATTTAGACTTTTTTACTGAATTCTATAGAGCAACAATCAGTGAAATCCTATGGACTTTAAGCAATATGTGATAAAATAAAAAAAATAGTCAAAATATCATAGTCCAAAATTATACAATGGAAATGATGCATTTAAACAAATTTTTATCAAAATAAAATAGTCTATGTAAGAGTTCAACTAAATATGTATATATTACTCATCACATGATCTGGGAAGTTAAAATACTTTTAAAAGTACAAGATAAACATTGAAATTACAATTAAATTGAGAAAAACAATATTTTATAAAAACTCCCATTTTCTTTACAACACCTTACAACTACCAATACAAAAATATGATTAAAAATAAAATAAATTTTGATATGGACAATAATATTCAGGGTAAATGTGAATGAATTTGAAGATTAATTTACAGAAATTCTAACAAAACTCATAATAATATTATTTCAAAAATCAACCTGTTTATTTTGATTGTAATTGTACAAGAATTGAATCACATTTTATGTGCCATCAAACATATATAAAAATAATGATCAATATTGAGTTAAAGTGATGGAAGTAACAATAAATCCAAAAGTTTCATCAAAACGTTGTTATTAGATTGAAAGCATTAAATGATTGCAAATAAATTTGAGAAATTATTTATTATTGAATAACACTCATTATCATTAATACCATGAATTCATCCGCTTTACATAATTGTTGTTGATCCAGCATTTCCATTCATGTTCTTAGTTGAATATCAGATTTGTGATTGACATAAGCGATTGCACTAGAAAAATAATTGTTTTATTATTTTGGTAAGACACATGAGGGTAAATAATAAATAATACTGTGGTGATCCAATATTCATAACACGGTGAAGGGTACATATTACAATCAAATTATGCTTTACTGTTAATTTAAAATAAACCAATTTTAAACATTAAATATATTAAGAATGTGATACAATAAAATTCACATATTCAGTCATATGCAAAAAGTAAAACATACATTTAGACTTTTTTACTGAATTCTATAGAGCAACCATCAGTGAAATCCTATGGACTTTAAGCAATATGTGATAAAATAAAAAAAATAGTCAAAATATCATAGTCCAAAATTATACAATGGAAATGATGCATTTAAATAAATTTTTATCAAAATAAAATAGTCTATATAAGAGCTCAACTAAATATGTATATATTACTCATCACATGATCTGGGAAGTTAAAATACTTTTAAAAGTACAAGATAAACATTGAAATTACAATTAAATTGAGAAAAACAATATTTTATAAAAAATCCGGTTTTCTTTACAATACCTTACAACTACCAATACAAAAATATGATTAAAAATAAAATAAATTTTGATATGGACAATAATATTCAGGGTAAATGTGAATGAATTTGAAGAGTAATTTACAGAAATTCTAACAAAGCTCATAATAATATTATTTCAAAAATCAACCTGTTTATTTTGATTGTAATTGTACAAGAATTGAATCACATTTTATTTGCCATCAAACATATATAAATATAATGATCAATATTGAGTTAAAGTGATGGAAGTAACAATAAATCCAAAAGTTTGATCAAAATGTTGTTATTAGATTGAAAGCAATAAATGATTGCAAATAAATTTGAGAAGTTATTTATTATTGAATAACACTCATTATCATTAATACCATGAATTCATCCGCTTTACATAATTGTTGTTGATCCAGCATTTCCATTCATGTTCTAAGTTGAATATCAGATTTGTGATTGACATAAGCGATTGCACTAGAAAAATAATTGTTTTATTATTTTGGTAAGACACATGAGGGTAAATAATAATTAATACTGTGGTAACCCAATATTCATAACACGGTGAGGAGTACATGTTACAATCAAATTATGCTTTACTGTTAATTTAAAATAAACCAATTTTAAACATTAAATATATTCAGAATGTGATACAATAAAATTCACATATTCAGTCATATGCAAAAAGTAAAACATACATTTAGACTTTTTTACTGAATTCTATAGAGCAACAATCAGTGAAATCCTATGGACTTTAAGCAATATGTGATAAAATAAAAAAAATAGTCAAAATATCATAGTCCAAAATTATACAATGGAAATGATGCATTTAAATAAATTTTTATCAAAATAAAATAGTCTATGTAAGAGCTCAACTAAATATGTATATATTACTCATCACATGATCTGGGAAGTTAAAATACTTTTAAATGTACAAGATAAACATTGAAATTACAATTAAATTGAGAAAAACAATATTTTATAAAACCCCGGTTTTCTTTACAATACCTTACAGCTATTAATAAAAAAATATGATTAAAAATAAAATAAATTTTGATATGGACAATAATATTCAGGGTAAATGTGAATGAATTTGAAGAGTAATTTACAGAAATTCTAACAAAGCTCATAATAATATTATTTCAAAAATCAACCTGTTTATTTTGATTGTAATTGTACAAGAATTGAATCACATTTTATGTGCCATCAATCATATATAAATATAATGATCAATATTGAGTTAAAGTGATGGAAGTAACAATAAATCCAAAAGTTTCGTCAAAACGTTGTTATTAGATTGAAAGCATTTAAATGATTGCAAATAATTTTGAGAAATTATTTATTATTGAATAACACTCATTATCATTAAAACCATGAATTCATCCGCTTTACATAATTGTTGTTGATCCAGCATTTCCATTCATGTTCTTAGTTGAATATCAGATTTGTGATTGACATAAGCGATTGCACTAGAAAAATAATTGTTTTATTATTTTGGTAATACACATGAGGGTAAATAATAATTAATACTGTGGTGATCCAATATTCATAACACGGTGAAGAGTACATATTACAATCAAATTATGCTTTACTGTTAATTTAAAATAAACCAATTTTAAACATCAAATATATTAAGAATGTGATACAATAAAATTCACATATTCAGTCATATGCAAAAAGTAAAACATACATTTAGACTTTTTTACTGAATTCTATAGAACAACCATCAGTGAAATCCTATGGACTCTAAGCAATATGTGATAAAATAAAAAAAATAGTCAAAATATCAAAGTCCAAAATTATACAATGGAAATGATGCATTTAAACAAATTTTTATCAAAATAAAATAGTCTATGTAAGAGTTCAACTAAATATGTATATATTACTCATCACATGATCTGGGAAGTTAAAATACTTTTAAAAGTACAAGATAAACATTGAAATTACAGTTAAATTGAGAAAAACAATATTTTATAAAAACTCCCATTTTCTTTACAACACCTTACAACTAACAATACAAAAATATGATTAAAAATAAAATAAATTTTGATATGGACAATAATATTCAGGGTAAATGTGAATGAATTTGAAGAGTAATTTACAGAAATTCTAACAAAGCTCATAATAATAATATTTCAAAAATCAACCTGTTTATTTTGATTGTAATTGTACAAGAATTGAATCACATTTTATGTGCCATCAAACATATATAAAAATAATGATCAATATTGAGTTAAAGTGATGGAAGTAACAATAAATCCAAAAGTTTCGTCAAAACGTTGTTATTAGATTGAAAGCATTAAATGATTGCAAATAAATTTGAGAAATTATTTATTATTGAATAACACTCATTATCATTAATACCATGAATTCATCCGCTTTACATAATTGTTGTTGATCCAGCATTTTCATTCATGTTCTTAGTTGAATATCAGATTTGTGATTGACATAAGCGATTGCACTAGAAAAATAATTGTTTTATTATTTTGGTAATACACATGAGGGTAAATAATAATTAATACTGTGGTGATCCAATATTCATAACACGTCGAACAGTACATATTACAATCAAATTATGCTTTACTGTTAATTTAAAATAAACCAATTTTAAACATCAAATATATTAAGAATGTGATACAATAAAATTCACATATTCAGTCATATGCAAAAAGTAAAACATACATTTAGACTTTTTTACTGAATTCTATAGAACAACCATCAGTGAAATCCTATGGACTCTAAGCAATATGTGATAAAATAAAAAAAATAGTCAAAATATCAAAGTCCAAAATTATACAATGGAAATGATGCATTTAAACAAATTTTTATCAAAATAAAATAGTCTATGTAAGAGTTCAACTAAATATGTATATATTACTCATCACATGATCTGGGAAGTTAAAATACTTTTAAAAGTACAAGATAAACATTGAAATTACAGTTAAATTGAGAAAAACAATATTTTATAAAAACTCCCATTTTCTTTACAACACCTTACAACTAACAATACAAAAATATGATTAAAAATAAAATAAATTTTGATATGGACAATAATATTCAGGGTAAATGTGAATGAATTTGAAGAGTAATTTACAGAAATTCTAACAAAGCTCATAATAATAATATTTCAAAAATCAACCTGTTTATTTTGATTGTAATTGTACAAGAATTGAATCACATTTTATGTGCCATCAAACATATATAAAAATAATGATCAATATTGAGTTAAAGTGATGGAAGTAACAATAAATCCAAAAGTTTCGTCAAAACGTTGTTATTAGATTGAAAGCATTAAATGATTGCAAATAAATTTGAGAAATTATTTATTATTGAATAACACTCATTATCATTAATACCATGAATTCATCCGCTTTACATAATTGTTGTTGATCCAGCATTTCCATTCATGTTCTTAGTTGAATATCAGATTTGTGATTGACATAAGCGATTGCACTAGAAAAATAATTGTTTTATTATTTTAGTAATACACATGAGGGTAAATAATAATTAATACTGTGGTGATCCAATATTCATAACACGGTGAGGAGTACATGTTACAATCAAATTATGCTTTACTGTTAATTTAAAATAAACCAATTTTAAACATTAAATATATTGAGAATGTGATACAATAAAATTCACATATTCAGTCATATGCAAAAATTAAAACATACATTTAGACTTTTTTACTGAATTCTATAGAACAACCATCAGTGAAATCTTATGGACTTTAAGCAATATGTGATAAAATAAAAAAAATAGTCAAAATATCAAAGTCCAAAATTATACAATGGAAATGATGCATTTAAACAAATTTTTATCAAAATAAAATAGTCTATGTATGAGTTCAACTAAATATGTATATATTACTCATCACATGATCTGGGAAGTTAAAATACTTTTAAAAGTACAAGATAAACATTGAAATTACAGTTAAATTGAGAAAAACAATATTTTATAAAAACTCCGGTTTTCTTTACAATACCTTACAACTACCAATACAAAAATATGATTAAAAATAAAATAAATTTTGATATGGACAATAATATTCAGGGTAAATGTGAATGAATTTGAAGAGTAATTTACAGAAATTCTAACAAAGCTCATAATAATAATATTTCAAAAATCAACCTGTTTATTTTGATTGTAATTGTACAAGAATTGAATCACATTTTATGTGCCATCAAACATATATAAAAATAATGATCAATATTGAGTTAAAGTGATGGAAGTAACAATAAATCCAAAAGTTTCGTCAAAACGTTGTTATTAGATTGAAAGCATTAAATGATTGCAAATAAATTTGAGAAATTATTTATTATTGAATAACACTCATTATCATTAATACCATGAATTCATCCGCTTTACATAATTGTTGTTGATCCAGCATTTCCATTCATGTTCTTAGTTGAATATCAGATTTGTGATTGACATAAGCGATTGCACTAGAAAAATAATTGTTTTATTATTTTGGTAATACACATGAGGGTAAATAATAATTAATACTGTGGTGATCCAATATTCATAACACGGTGAAGAGTACATATTACAATCAAACTATGCTTTACTGTTAATTTAAAATAAACCAATTTTAAACATCAAATATATTAAGAATGTGATACAAAAAAATTAACATATTCAGTCATATGCAAAAAGTAAAACATACATTTAGACTTTTTTACTGAATTCTATAGAACAACCATCAGTGAAATCCTATGGACTCTAAGCAATATGTGATAAAATAAAAAAAATAGTCAAAATATCAAAGTCCAAAATTATACAATGGAAATGATGCATTTAAACAAATTTTTATCAAAATAAAATAGTCTATGTAAGAGTTCAACTAAATATGTATATATTACTCATCACATGATCTGGGAAGTTAAAATACTTTTAAAAGTACAAGATAAACATTGAAATTACAGTTAAATTGAGAAAAACAATATTTTATAAAAACTCCGGTTTTCTTTACAATACCTTACAACTACCAATACAAAAATATGATTAAAAATAAAATAAATTTTGATATGGACAATAATATTCAGGGTAAATGTGAATGAATTTGAAGAGTAATTTACAGAAATTCTAACAAAGCTCATAATAATATTATTTCAAAAATCAACCTGTTTATTTTGATTGTAATTGTACAAGAATTGAATCACATTTTATGTGCCATCAAACATATATAAAAATAATGATCAATATTGAGTTAAAGTGATGGAAGTAACAATAAATCCAAAAGTTTCGTCAAAACGTTGTTATTAGATTGAAAGCATTAAATGATTGCAAATAAATTTGAGAAATTATTTATTATTGAATAACACTCATTATCATTAATACCATGAATTCATCCGCTTTACATAATTGTTGTTGATCCAGCATTTCCATTCATGTTCTTAGTTGAATATCAGATTTGTGATTGACATAAGCGATTGCACTAGAAAAATAATTGTTTTATTATTTTGGTAATACACATGAGGGTAAATAATAATTAATACTGTGGTGATCCAATATTCATAACACGGTGAGGAGTACATATTACAATCAAATTATGCTTTACTGATAATTTAAAATAAACCAATTTTAAACATCAAATATATTAAGAATGTGATACAATAAAATTAACATATTCAGTCATATGCAAAAAGTAAAACATACATTTAGACTTTTTTACTGAATTCTATAGAACAACCATCAGTGAAATCCTATGGACTCTAAGCAATATGTGATAAAATAAAAAAAATAGTCAAAATATCAAAGTCCAAAATTATACAATGGAAATGATGCATTTAAACAAATTTTTATCAAAATAAAATAGTCTATGTAAGAGTTCAACTAAATATGTATATATTACTCATCACATGATCTGGGAAGTTAAAATACTTTTAAAAGTACAAGATAAACATTGAAATTACAGTTAAATTGAGAAAAACAATATTTTATAAAAACTCCCATTCTCTTTACAACACCTTACAACTAACAATACAAAAATATGATTAAAAATAAAATAAATTTTGATATGGACAATAATATTCAGGGTAAATGTGAATGAATTTGAAGAGTAATTTACAGAAATTCTAACAAAGCTCATAATAATATTATTTCAAAAATCAACCTGTTTATTTTGATTGTAATTGTACAAGAATTGAATCACATTTTATGTGCCATCAAACATATATAAAAATAATGATCAATATTGAGTTAAAGTGATGGAAGTAACAATAAATCCAAAAGTTTCGTCAAAACGTTGTTATTAGATTGAAAGCATTAAATGATTGCAAATAAATTTGAGAAATTATTTATTATTGAATAACACTCATTATCATTAATACCATGAATTCATCCGCTTTACATAATTGTTGTTGATCCAGCATTTCCATTCATGTTCTTAGTTGAATATCAGATTTGTGATTGACATAAGCGATTGCACTAGAAAAATAATTGTTTTATTATTTTGGTAATACACATGAGGGTAAATAATAACTAATACTGTGGTGATCCAATATTCATAACACGGCGAAGAGTACATATTACAATCAAATTATGCTTTACTGTTAATTTAAAATAAACCAATTTTAAACATCAAATATATTAAGAATGTGATACAATAAAATTCACATATTCAGTCATATGCAAAAAGTAAAACATACATTTAGACTTTTTTACTGAATTCTATAGAACAACCATCAGTGAAATCCTATGGACTCTAAGCAATATGTGATAAAATAAAAAAAATAGTCAAAATATCAAAGTCCAAAATTATACAATGGAAATGATGCATTTAAACAAATTTTTATCAAAATAAAATAGTCTATGTAAGAGTTCAACTAAATATGTATATATTACTCATCACATGATCTGGGAAGTTAAAATACTTTTAAAAGTACAAGATAAACATTGAAATTACAGTTAAATTGAGAAAAACAATATTTTATAAAAACTCCGGTTTTCTTTACAATACCTTACAACTACCAATACAAAAATATGATTAAAAATAAAATAAATTTTGATATGGACAATAATATTCAGGGTAAATGTGAATGAATTTGAAGAGTAATTTACAGAAATTCTAACAAAGCTCATAATAATATTATTTCAAAAATCAACCTGTTTATTTTGATTGTAATTGTACAAGAATTGAATCACATTTTATGTGCCATCAAACATATATAAAAATAATGATCAATATTGAGTTAAAGTGATGGAAGTAACAATAAATCCAAAAGTTTCGTCAAAACGTTGTTATTAGATTGAAAGCATTAAATGATTGCAAATAAATTTGAGAAATTATTTATTATTGAATAACACTCATTATCATTAATACCATGAATTCATCCGCTTTACATAATTGTTGTTGATCCAGCATTTCCATTCATGTTCTTAGTTGAATATCAGATTTGTGATTGACATAAGCGATTGCACTAGAAAAATAATTGTTTTATTATTTTGGTAATACACATGAGGGTAAATAATAATTAATACTGTGGTGATCCAATATTCATAACACGGTGAAGAGTACATATTACAATCAAACTATGCTTTACTGTTAATTTAAAATAAACCAATTTTAAACATCAAATATATTAAGAATGTGATACAATAAAATTAACATATTCAGTCATATGCAAAAAGTAAAACATACATTTAGACTTTTTTACTGAATTCTATAGAACAACCATCAGTGAAATCCTATGGACTCTAAGCAATATGTGATAAAATAAAAAAAATAGTCAAAATATCAAAGTCCAAAATTATACAATGGAAATGATGCATTTAAACAAATTTTTATCAAAATAAAATAGTCTATGTAAGAGTTCAACTAAATATGTATATATTACTCATCACATGATCTGGGAAGTTAAAATACTTTTAAAAGTACAAGATAAACATTGAAATTACAGTTAAATTGAGAAAAACAATATTTTATAAAAACTCCCATTTTCTTTACAACACCTTACAACTAACAATACAAAAATATGATTAAAAATAAAATAAATTTTGATATGGACAATAATATTCAGGGTAAATGTGAATGAATTTGAAGAGTAATTTACAGAAATTCTAACAAAGCTCATAATAATAATATTTCAAAAATCAACCTGTTTATTTTGATTGTAATTGTACAAGAATTGAATCACATTTTATGTGCCATCAAACATATATAAAAATAATGATCAATATTGAGTTAAAGTAATGGAAGTAACAATAAATCCAAAAGTTTCGTCAAAACGTTGTTATTAGATTGAAAGCATTAAATGATTGCAAATAAATTTGAGAAATTATTTATTATTAAATAACACTCATTATCATTAATACCATGAATTCATCCGCTTTACATAATTGTTGTTGATCCAGCATTTCCATTCATGTTCTTAGTTGAATATCAGATTTGTGATTGACATAAGCGATTGCACTAGAAAAATAATTGTTTTATTATTTTGGTAATACACATGAGGGTAAATAATAATTAATACTGTGGTGATCCAATATTCATAACACGGCAAAGAGTACATATTACAATCAAATTATGCTTTACTGATAATTTAAAATAAACCAATTTTAAACATCAAATATATTAAGAATGTGATACAATAAAATTAACATATTCAGTCATATGCAAAAAGTAAAACATACATTTAGACTTTTTTACTGAATTCTATAGAACAACCATCAGTGAAATCCTATGGACTCTAAGCAATATGTGATAAAATAAAAAAAATAGTCAAAATATCAAAGTCCAAAATTATACAATGGAAATGATGCATTTAAACAAATTTTTATCAAAATAAAATAGTCTATGTAAGAGTTCAACTAAATATGTATATATTACTCATCACATGATCTGGGATGTTAAAATACTTTTAAAAGTACAAGATAAACATTGAAATTACAGTTAAATTGAGAAAAACAATATTTTATAAAAACTCCCATTTTCTTTACAACACCTTACAACTAACAATACAAAAATATGATTAAAAATAAAATAAATTTTGATATGGACAATAATATTCAGGGTAAATGTGAATGAATTTGAAGAGTAATATACAGAAATTCTAACAAAGCTCATAATAATAATATTTCAAAAATCAACCTGTTTATTTTGATTGTAATTGTACAAGAATTGAATCACATTTTATGTGCCATCAAACATATATAAAAATAATGATCAATATTGAGTTAAAGTGATGGAAGTAACAATAAATCCAAAAGTTTCGTCAAAACGTTGTTATTAGATTGAAAGCATTAAATGATTGCAAATAAATTTGAGAAATTATTTATTATTGAATAACACTCATTATCATTAATACCATGAATTCATCCGCTTTACATAATTGTTGTTGATCCAGCATTTCCATTCATGTTCTTAGTTGAATATCAGATTTGTGATTGACATAAGCGATTGCACTAGAGAAATAATTGTTTTATTATTTTGGTAATACACATGAGGGTAAATAATAATTAATACTGTGGTGATCCAATATTCATAACACGGTGAAGAGTACATATTACAATCAAACTATGCTTTACTGTTAATTTAAAATAAACCAATTTTAAACATCAAATATATTAAGAATGTGATACAATAAAATTAACATATTCAGTCATATGCAAAAAGTAAAACATACATTTAGACTTTTTTACTGAATTCTATAGAACAACCATCAGTGAAATCCTATGGACTCTAAGCAATATGTGATAAAATAAAAAAAATAGTCAAAATATCAAAGTCCAAAATTATACAATGGAAATGATGCATTTAAACAAATTTTTATCAAAATAAAATAGTCTATGTAAGAGTTCAACTAAATATGTATATATTACTCATCACATGATCTGGGAAGTTAAAATACTTTTAAAAGTACAAGATAAACATTGAAATTACAGTTAAATTGAGAAAAACAATATTTTATAAAAACTCCCATTCTCTTTACAACACCTTACAACTAACAATACAAAAATATGATTAAAAATAAAATAAATTTTGATATGGACAATAATATTCAGGGTAAATGTGAATGAATTTGAAGAGTAATTTACAGAAATTCTAACAAAGCTCATAATAATAATATTTCAAAAATCAACCTGTTTATTTTGATTGTAATTGTACAAGAATTGAATCACATTTTATGTGCCATCAAACATATATAAAAATAATGATCAATATTGAGTTAAAGTGATGGAAGTAACAATAAATCCAAAAGTTTCGTCAAAACGTTGTTATTAGATTGAAAGCATTAAATGATTGCAAATAAATTTGAGAAATTATTTATTATTAAATAACACTCATTATCATTAATACCATGAATTCATCCGCTTTACATAATTGTTGTTGATCCAGCATTTCCATTCATGTTCTTAGTTGAATATCAGATTTGTGATTGACATAAGCGATTGCACTAGAAAAATAATTGTTTTATTATTTTGGTAATACACATGAGGGTAAATAATAATTAATACTGTGGTGATCCAATATTCATAACACGGCAAAGAGTACATATTACAATCAAATTATGCTTTACTGATAATTTAAAATAAACCAATTTTAAACATCAAATATATTAAGAATGTGATACAATAAAATTAACATATTCAGTCATATGCAAAAAGTAAAACATACATTTAGACTTTTTTACTGAATTCTATAGAACAACCATCAGGGAAATCCTATGGACTCTAAGCAATATGTGATAAAATAAAAAAAATAGTCAAAATATCAAAGTCCAAAATTATACAATGGAAATGATGCATTTAAACAAATTTTTATCAAAATAAAATAGTCTATGTAAGAGTTCAACTAAATATGTATATATTACTCATCACATGATCTGGGAAGTTAAAATACTTTTAAAAGTACAAGATAAACATTGAAATTACAGTTAAATTGAGAAAAACAATATTTTATAAAAACTCCCATTTTCTTTACAACACCTTACAACTAACAATACAAAAATATGATTAAAAATAAAATAAATTTTGATATGGACAATAATATTCAGGGTAAATGTGAATGAATTTGAAGAGTAATATACAGAAATTCTAACAAAGCTCATAATAATAATATTTCAAAAATCAACCTGTTTATTTTGATTGTAATTGTACAAGAATTGAATCACATTTTATGTGCCATCAAACATATATAAAAATAATGATCAATATTGAGTTAAAGTGATGGAAGTAACAATAAATCCAAAAGTTTCGTCAAAACGTTGTTATTAGATTGAAAGCATTAAATGATTGCAAATAAATTTGAGAAATTATTTATTATTGAATAACACTCATTATCATTAATACCATGAATTCATCCGCTTTACATAATTGTTGTTGATCCAGCATTTCCATTCATGTTCTTAGTTGAATATCAGATTTGTGATTGACATAAGCGATTGCACTAGAAAAATAATTGTTTTATTATTTTGGTAATACACATGAGGGTAAATAATAATTAATACTGTGGTGATCCAATATTCATAACACGGCGAAGAGTACATATTACAATCAAATTATGCTTTACTGATAATTTAAAATAAACCAATTTTAAACATCAAATATATTAAGAATGTGATACAATAAAATTAACATATTCAGTCATATGCAAAAAGTAAAACATACATTTAGACTTTTTTACTGAATTCTATAGAACAACCATCAGTGAAATCCTATGGACTCTAAGCAATATGTGATAAAATAAAAAAAATAGTCAAAATATCAAAGTCCAAAATAATACAATGGAAATGATGCATTTAAACAAATTTTTATCAAAATAAAATAGTCTATGTAAGAGTTCAACTAAATATGTATATATTACTCATCACATGATCTGGGAAGTTAAAATACTTTTAAAAGTACAAGATAAACATTGAAATTACAGTTAAATTGAGAAAAACAATATTTTATAAAAACTCCCATTTTCTTTACAACACCTTACAACTAACAACACAAAAATATGATTAAAAATAAAATAAATTTTGATATGGACAATAATATTCAGGGTAAATGTGAATGAATTTGAAGAGTAATTTACAGAAATTCTAACAAAGCTCATAATAATAATATTTCAAAAATCAACCTGTTTATTTTGATTGTAATTGTACAAGAATTGAATCACATTTTATGTGCCATCAAACATATATAAAAATAATGATCAATATTGAGTTAAAGTGATGGAAGTAACAATAAATCCAAAAGTTTCGTCAAAACGTTGTTATTAGATTGAAAGCATTAAATGATTGCAAATAAATTTGAGAAATTATTTATTATTGAATAACACTCATTATCATTAATACCATGAATTCATCCGCTTTACATAATTGTTGTTGATCCAGCATTTCCATTCATGTTCTTAGTTGAATATCAGATTTGTGATTGACATAAGCGATTGCACTAGAAAAATAATTGTTTTATTATTTTGGTAATACACATGAGGGTAAATAATAATTAATACTGTGGTGATCCAATATTCATAACACGGCAAAGAGTACATATTACAATCAAATTATGCTTTACTGATAATTTAAAATAAACCAATTTTAAACATCAAATATATTAAGAATGTGATACAATAAAATTAACATATTCAGTCATATGCAAAAAGTAAAACATACATTTAGACTTTTTTACTGAATTCTATAGAACAACCATCAGGGAAATCCTATGGACTCTAAGCAATATGTGATAAAATAAAAAAAATAGTCAAAATATCAAAGTCCAAAATTATACAATGGAAATGATGCATTTAAACAAATTTTTATCAAAATAAAATAGTCTATGTAAGAGTTCAACTAAATATGTATATATTACTCATCACATGATCTGGGAAGTTAAAATACTTTTAAAAGTACAAGATAAACATTGAAATTACAGTTAAATTGAGAAAAACAATATTTTATAAAAACTCCCATTTTCTTTACAACACCTTACAACTAACAATACAAAAATATGATTAAAAATAAAATAAATTTTGATATGGACAATAATATTCAGGGTAAATGTGAATGAATTTGAAGAGTAATATACAGAAATTCTAACAAAGCTCATAATAATAATATTTCAAAAATCAACCTGTTTATTTTGATTGTAATTGTACAAGAATTGAATCACATTTTATGTGCCATCAAACATATATAAAAATAATGATCAATATTGAGTTAAAGTGATGGAAGTAACAATAAATCCAAAAGTTTCGTCAAAACGTTGTTATTAGATTGAAAGCATTAAATGATTGCAAATAAATTTGAGAAATTATTTATTATTGAATAACACTCATTATCATTAATACCATGAATTCATCCGCTTTACATAATTGTTGTTGATCCAGCATTTCCATTCATGTTCTTAGTTGAATATCAGATTTGTGATTGACATAAGCGATTGCACTAGAAAAATAATTGTTTTATTATTTTGGTAATACACATGAGGGTAAATAATAATTAATACTGTGGTGATCCAATATTCATAACACGGCGAAGAGTACATATTACAATCAAATTATGCTTTACTGATAATTTAAAATAAACCAATTTTAAACATCAAATATATTAAGAATGTGATACAATAAAATTAACATATTCAGTCATATGCAAAAAGTAAAACATACATTTAGACTTTTTTACTGAATTCTATAGAACAACCATCAGTGAAATCCTATGGACTCTAAGCAATATGTGATAAAATAAAAAAAATAGTCAAAATATCAAAGTCCAAAATAATACAATGGAAATGATGCATTTAAACAAATTTTTATCAAAATAAAATAGTCTATGTAAGAGTTCAACTAAATATGTATATATTACTCATCACATGATCTGGGAAGTTAAAATACTTTTAAAAGTACAAGATAAACATTGAAATTACAGTTAAATTGAGAAAAACAATATTTTATAAAAACTCCCATTTTCTTTACAACACCTTACAACTAACAACACAAAAATATGATTAAAAATAAAATAAATTTTGATATGGACAATAATATTCAGGGTAAATGTGAATGAATTTGAAGAGTAATTTACAGAAATTCTAACAAAGCTCATAATAATAATATTTCAAAAATCAACCTGTTTATTTTGATTGTAATTGTACAAGAATTGAATCACATTTTATGTGCCATCAAACATATATAAAAATAATGATCAATATTGAGTTAAAGTGATGGAAGTAACAATAAATCCAAAAGTTTCGTCAAAACGTTGTTATTAGATTGAAAGCATTAAATGATTGCAAATAAATTTGAGAAATTATTTATTATTGAATAACACTCATTATCATTAATACCATGAATTCATCCGCTTTACATAATTGTTGTTGATCCAGCATTTCCATTCATGTTCTTAGTTGAATATCAGATTTGTGATTGACATAAGCGATTGCACTAGAAAAATAATTGTTTTATTATTTTGGTAATACACATGAGGGTAAATAATAATTAATACTGTGGTGATCCAATATTCATAACACGGCAAAGAGTACATATTACAATCAAATTATGCTTTACTGATAATTTAAAATAAACCAATTTTAAACATCAAATATATTAAGAATGTGATACAATAAAATTAACATATTCAGTCATATGCAAAAAGTAAAACATACATTTAGACTTTTTTACTGAATTCTATAGAACAACCATCAGTGAAATCCTATGGACTCTAAGCAATATGTGATAAAATAAAAAAAATAGTCAAAATATCAAAGTCCAAAATTATACAATGGAAATGATGCATTTAAACAAATTTTTATCAAAATAAAATAGTCTATGTAAGAGTTCAACTAAATATGTATATATTACTCATCACATGATCTGGGAAGTTAAAATACTTTTAAAAGTACAAGATATACATTGAAATTACAGTTAAATTGAGAAAAACAATATTTTATAAAAACTCCCATTTTCTTTACAACACCTTACAACTAACAATACAAAAATATGATTAAAAATAAAATAAATTTTGATATGGACAATAATATTCAGGGTAAATGTGAATGAATTTGAAGAGTAATATACAGAAATTCTAACAAAGCTCATAATAATAATATTTCAAAAATCAACCTGTTTATTTTGATTGTAATTGTACAAGAATTGAATCACATTTTATGTGCCATCAAACATATATAAAAATAATGATCAATATTGAGTTAAAGTGATGGAAGTAACAATAAATCCAAAAGTTTCGTCAAAACGTTGTTATTAGATTGAAAGCATTAAATGATTGCAAATAAATTTGAGAAATTATTTATTATTGAATAACACTCATTATCATTAATACCATGAATTCATCCGCTTTACATAATTGTTGTTGATCCAGCATTTCCATTCATGTTCTTAGTTGAATATCAGATTTGTGATTGACATAAGCGATTGCACTAGAAAAATAATTGTTTTATTATTTTGGTAATACACATGAGGGTAAATAATAATTAATACTGTGGTGATCCAATATTCATAACACGGCGAAGAGTACATATTACAATCAAATTATGCTTTACTGTTAATTTAAAATAATCCAATTTTAAACATCAAATATATTAAGAATGTGATACAATAAAATTCACATATTCAGTCATATGCAAAAAGTAAAACATACATTTAGACTTTTTTACTGAATTCTATAGAACAACCATCAGTGAAATCCTATGGACTCTAAGCAATATGTGATAAAATAAAAAAAATAGTCAAAATATCAAAGTCCAAAATTATACAATGGAAATGATGCATTTAAACAAATTTTTATCAAAATAAAATAGTCTATGTAAGAGTTCAACTAAATATGTATATATTACTCATCACATGATCTGGGAAGTTAAAATACTTTTAAAAGTACAAGAGAAACATTGAAATTACAGTTAAATTGAGAAAAACAATATTTTATAAAAACTCCCATTTTCTTTACAACACCTTACAACTAACAATACAAAAATATGATTAAAAATAAAATAAATTTTGATATGGACAATAATATTCAGGGTAAATGTGAATGAATTTGAAGAGTAATTAACAGAAATTCTAACAAAGCTCATAATAATAATATTTCAAAAATCAACCTGTTTATTTTGATTGTAATTGTACAAGAATTGAATCACATTTTATGTGCCATCAAACATATATAAAAATAATGATCAATATTGAGTTAAAGTGATGGAAGTAACATTAAATCCAAAAGTTTCGTCAAAACGTTGTTATTAGATTGAAAGCATTAAATGATTGCAAATAAATTTGAGAAATTATTTATTATTGAATAACACTCATTATCATTAATACCATGAATTCATCCGCTTTACATAATTGTTGTTGATCCAGCATTTCCATTCATGTTCTTAGTTGAATATCAGATTTGTGATTGACATAAGCGATTGCACTAGAAAAATAATTGTTTTATTATTTTGGTAATACACATGAGGGTAAATAATAATTAATACTGTGGTGATCCAATATTCATAACACGGCAAAGAGTACATATTACAATCAAATTATGCTTTACTGATAATTTAAAATAAACCAATTTTAAACATCAAATATATTAAGAATGTGATACAATAAAATTAACATATTCAGTCATATGCAAAAAGTAAAACATACATTTAGACTTTTTTACTGAATTCTATAGAACAACCATCAGTGAAATCCTATGGACTCTAAGCAATATGTGATAAAATAAAAAAAATAGTCAAAATATCAAAGTCCAAAATTATACAATGGAAATGATGCATTTAAACAAATTTTTATCAAAATAAAATAGTCTATGTAAGAGTTCAACTAAATATGTATATATTACTCATCACATGATCTGGGAAGTTAAAATACTTTTAAAAGTACAAGATAAACATTGAAATTACAGTTAAATTGAGAAAAACAATATTTTATAAAAACTCCCATTTTCTTTACAACACCTTACAACTAACAATACAAAAATATGATTAAAAATAAAATAAATTTTGATATGGACAATAATATTCAGGGTAAATGTGAATGAATTTGAAGAGTAATATACAGAAATTCTAACAAAGCTCATAATAATAATATTTCAAAAATCAACCTGTTTATTTTGATTGTAATTGTACAAGAATTGAATCACATTTTATGTGCCATCAAACATATATAAAAATAATGATCAATATTGAGTTAAAGTGATGGAAGTAACAATAAATCCAAAAGTTTCGTCAAAACGTTGTTATTAGATTGAAAGCATTAAATGATTGCAAATAAATTTGAGAAATTATTTATTATTGAATAACACTCATTATCATTAATACCATGAATTCATCCGCTTTACATAATTGTTGTTGATCCAGCATTTCCATTCATGTTCTTAGTTGAATATCAGATTTGTGATTGACATAAGCGATTGCACTAGAAAAATAATTGTTTTATTATTTTGGTAATACACATGAGGGTAAATAATAATTAATACTGTGGTGATCCAATATTCATAACACGGCGAAGAGTACATATTACAATCAAATTATGCTTTACTGTTAATTTAAAATAATCCAATTTTAAAAATCAAATATATTAAGAATGTGATACAATAAAATTCACATATTCAGTCATATGCAAAAAGTAAAACATACATTTAGACTTTTTTACTGAATTCTATAGAACAACCATCAGTGAAATCCTATGGACTCTAAGCAATATGTGATAAAATAAAAAAAATAGTCAAAATATCAAAGTCCAAAATTATACGATGGAAATGATGCATTTAAACAAATTTTTATCAAAATAAAATAGTCTATGTAAGAGTTCAACTAAATATGTATATATTACTCATCACATGATCTGGGAAGTTAAAATACTTTTAAAAGTACAAGAGAAACATTGAAATTACAGTTAAATTGAGAAAAACAATATTTTATAAAAACTCCCATTTTCTTTACAACACCTTACAACTAACAATACAAAAATATGATTAAAAATAAAATAAATTTTGATATGGACAATAATATTCAGGGTAAATGTGAATGAATTTGAAGAGTAATTAACAGAAATTCTAACAAAGCTCATAATAATAATATTTCAAAAATCAACCTGTTTATTTTGATTGTAATTGTACAAGAATTGAATCACATTTTATGTGCCATCAAACATATATAAAAATAATGATCAATATTGAGTTAAAGTGATGGAAGTAACATTAAATCCAAAAGTTTCGTCAAAACGTTGTTATTAGATTGAAAGCATTAAATGATTGCAAATAAATTTGAGAAATTATTTATTATTGAATAACACTCATTATCATTAATACCATGAATTCATCCGCTTTACATAATTGTTGTTGATCCAGCATTTCCATTCATGTTCTTAGTTGAATATCAGATTTGTGATTGACATAAGCGATTGCACTAGAAAAATAATTGTTTTATTATTTTGGTAATACACACGAGGGTAAATAATAATTAATACTGTGGTGATCCAATATTCATAACACGGCGAAGAGTACATATTACAATCAAATTATGCTTTACTGTTAATTTAAAATAAACCAATTTTAAACATCAAATATATTAAGAATGTGATACAATAAAATTCACATATTCAGTCATATGCAAAAAGTAAAACATACATTTAGACTTTTTTACTGAATTCTATAGAACAACCATCAGTGAAATCCTATGGACTCTAAGCAATATGTGATAAAATAAAAAAAATAGTCAAAATATCAAAGTCCAAAATTATACAATGGAAATGATGCATTTAAACAAATTTTTATCAAAATAAAATAGTCTATGTAAGAATTCAACTAAATATGTATATATTACTCATCACATGATCTGGGAAGTTAAAATACTTTTAAAAGTACAAGATAAACATTGAAATTACAGTTAAATTGAGAAAAACAATATTTTATAAAAACTCCCATTTTCTTTACAACACCTTACAACTAACAATACAAAAATATGATTAAAAATAAAATAAATTTTGATATGGACAATAATATTCAGGGTAAATGTGAATGAATTTGAAGAGTAATATACAGAAATTCTAACAAAGCTCATAATAATAATATTTCAAAAATCAACCTGTTTATTTTGATTGTAATTGTACAAGAATTGAATCACATTTTATGTGCCATCAAACATATATAAAAATAATGATCAATATTGAGTTAAAGTGATGGAAGTAACAATAAATCCAAAAGTTTCGTCAAAACGTTGTTATTAGATTGAAAGCATTAAATGATTGCAAATAAATTTGAGAAATTATTTATTATTGAATAACACTCATTATCATTAATACCATGAATTCATCCGCTTTACATAATTGTTGTTGATCCAGCATTTCCATTCATGTTCTTAGTTGAATATCAGATTTGTGATTGACATAAGCGATTGCACTAGAAAAATAATTGTTTTATTATTTTGGTAATACACATGAGGGTAAATAATAATTAATACTGTGGTGATCCAATATTCATAACACGGCGAAGAGTACATATTACAATCAAATTATGCTTTACTGATAATTTAAAATAAACCAATTTTAAACATCAAATATATTAAGAATGTGATACAATAAAATTAACATATTCAGTCATATGCAAAAAGTAAAACATACATTTAGACTTTTTTACTGAATTCTATAGAACAACCATCAGTGAAATCCTATGGACTTTAAGCAATATGTGATAAAATAAAAAAAAAAAGTCAAAATATCAAAGTCCAAAATTATACAATGGAAATGATGCATTTAAACAAATTTTTATCAAAATAAAATAGTCTATGTAAGAGTTCAACTAAATATGTATATATTACTCATCACATGATCTGGGAAGTTAAAATACTTTTAAAAGTACAAGATAAACATTGAAATTACAGTTAAATTGAGAAAAACAATATTTTATAAAAACTCCCATTTTCTTTACAACACCTTACAACTAACAATACAAAAATATGATTAAAAATAAAATAAATTTTGATATGGACAATAATATTCAGGGTAAATGTGAATGAATTTGAAGAGTAATTTACAGAAATTCTAACAAAGCTCATAATAATAATATTTCAAAAATCAACCTGTTTATTTTGATAGTAATTGTACAAGAATTGAATCACATTTTATGTGCCATCAAACATATATAAAAATAATGATCAATATTGAGTTAAAGTGATGGAAGTAACAATATATCCAAAAGTTTCGTCAAAACGTTGTTATTAGATTGAAAGCATTAAATGATTGCAAATAAATTTGAGAAATTATTTATTATTGAATAACACTCATTATCATTAATACCATGAATTCATCCGCTTTACATAATTGTTGTTGATCCAGCATTTCCATTCATGTTCTTAGTTGAATATCAGATTTGTGATTGACATAAGCGATTGCACTAGAAAAATAATTGTTTTATTATTTTGGTGTGTCACGAGGGTAAATAATAATTAATACTGTGGTGATCCAATATTCATAACACGGCGAAGAGTACATATTACAATCAAATTATGCTTTACTGTTAATTTAAAATAAACCAATTTTAAACATCAAATATATTAAGAATGTGATACAATAAAATTCACATATTCAGTCATATGCAAAAAGTAAAACATACATTTAGACTTTTTTACTGAATTCTATAGAACAACCATCAGTGAAATCCTATGGACTCTAAGCAATATGTGATAAAATAAAAAAAATAGTCAAAATATCAAAGTCCAAAATTATACAATGGAAATGATGCATTTAAACAAATTTTTATCAAAATAAAATAGTCTATGTAAGAGTTCAACTAAATATGTATATATTACTCATCACATGATCTGGGAAGTTAAAATACTTTTAAAAGTACAAGATAAACATTGAAATTACAGTTAAATTGAGAAAAACAATATTTTATAAAAACTCCCATTCTCTTTACAACACCTTACAACTAACAATACAAAAATATGATTAAAAATAAAATAAATTTTGATATGGACAATAATATTCAGGGTAAATGTGAATGAATTTGAAGAGTAATTTACAGAAATTCTAACAAAGCTCATAATAATAATATTTCAAAAATCAACCTGTTTATTTTGATTGTAATTGTACAAGAATTGAATCACATTTTATGTGCCATCAAACATATATAAAAATAATGATCAATATTGAGTTAAAGTGATGGAAGTAACAATAAATCCAAAAGTTTCGTCAAAACGTTGTTATTAGATTGAAAGCATTAAATGATTGCAAATAAATTTGAGAAATTATTTATTATTGAATAACACTCATTATCATTAATACCATGAATTCATCCGCTTTACATAATTGTTGTTGATCCAGCATTTCCATTCATGTTCTTAGTTGAATATCAGATTTGTGATTGACATAAGCGATTGCACTAGAAAAATAATTGTTTTATTATTTTGGTAATACAAATGAGGGTAAATAATAATTAATACTGTGGTGATCCAATATTCATAACACGGCGAAGAGTACATATTACAATCAAATTATGCTTTACTGATAATTTAAAATAAACCAATTTTAAACATCAAATATATTAAGAATGTGATACAATAAAATTAACATATTCAGTCATATGCAAAAAGTAAAACATACATTTAGACTTTTTTACTGAATTCTATAGAACAACCATCAGTGAAATCCTATGGACTCTAAGCAATATGTGATAAAATAAAAAAAATAGTCAAAATATCAAAGTCCAAAATAATACAATGGAAATGATGCATTTAAACAAATTTTTATCAAAATAAAATAGTCTATGTAAGAGTTCAACTAAATATGTATATATTACTCATCACATGATCTGGGAAGTAAAAATACTTTTAAAAGTACAAGATAAACATTGAAATTACAGTTAAATTGAGAAAAACAATATTTTATAAAAACTCCCATTTTCTTTACAACACCTTACAACTAACAATACAAAAATATGATTAAAAATAAAATAAATTTTGATATGGACAATAATATTCAGGGTAAATGTGAATGAATTTGAAGAGTAATTTACAGAAATTCTAACAAAGCTCATAATAATAATATTTCAAAAATCAACCTGTTTATTTTGATTGTAATTGTACAAGAATTGAATCACATTTTATGTGCCATCAAACATATATAAAAATAATGATCAATATTGAGTTAAAGTGATGGAAGTAACAATAAATCCAAAAGTTTCGTCAAAACGTTGTTATTAGATTGAAAGCATTAAATGATTGCAAATAAATTTGAGAAATTATTTATTATTGAATAACACTCATTATCATTAATACCATGAATTCATCCGCTTTACATAATTGTTGTTGATCCAGCATTTCCATTCATGTTCTTAGTTGAATATCAGATTTGTGATTGACATAAGCGATTGCACTAGAAAAATAATTGTTTTATTATTTTGGTAATACACATGAGGGTAAATAATAATTAATACTGTGGTGATCCAATATTCATAACACAGTGAAGAGTACATATTACAATCAAATTATGCTTTACTGTTAATTTAAAATAAACCAATTTTAAACATCAAATATATTAAGAATGTGATACAATAAAATTCACATATTCAGTCATATGCAAAAAGTAAAACATACATTTAGACTTTTTTACTGAATTCTATAGAACAACCATCAGTGAAATCCTATGGACTCTAAGCAATATGTGATAAAATAAAAAATAAAAGTCAAAATATCAAAGTCCAAAATTATACAATGGAAATGATGCATTTAAACAAATTTTTATCAAAATAAAATAGTCTATGTAAGAGTTCAACTAAATATGTATATATTACTCATCACATGATCTGGGAAGTTAAAATACTTTTAAAAGTACAAGATAAACATTGAAATTACAGTTAAATTGAGAAAAACAATATTTTATAAAAACTCCCATTTTCTTTACAACACCTTACAACTAACAATACAAAAATATGATTAAAAATAAAATAAATTTTGATATGGACAATAATATTCAGGGTAAATGTGAATGAATTTGAAGAGTAATTTACAGAAATTCTAACAAAGCTCATAATAATAATATTTCAAAAATCAACCTGTTTATTTTGATAGTAATTGTACAATAATTGAATCACATTTTATGTGCCATCAAACATATATAAAAATAATGATCAATATTGAGTTAAAGTGATGGAAGTAACAATATATCCAAAAGTTTCGTCAAAACGTTGTTATTAGATTGAAAGCATTAAATGATTGCAAATAAATTTGAGAAATTATTTATTATTGAATAACACTCATTATCATTAATACCATGAATTCATCCGCTTTACATAATTGTTGTTGATCCAGCATTTCCATTCATGTTCTTAGTTGAATATCAGATTTGTGATTGACATAAGCGATTGCACTAGAAAAATAATTGTTTTATTATTTTGGTAATACACATGAGGGTAAATAATAATTAATACTGTGGTGATCCAATATTCATAACACGGCGAAGAGTACATATTACAATCAAATTATGCTTTACTGTTAATTTAAAATAAACCAATTTTAAACATCAAATATATTAAGAATGTGATACAATAAAATTCACATATTCAGTCATATGCAAAAAGTAAAACATACATTTAGACTTTTTTACTGAATTCTATAGAACAACCATCAGTGAAATCCTATGGACTCTAAGCAATATGTGATAAAATAAAAAAAATAGTCAAAATATCAAAGTCCAAAATTATACAATGGAAATGATGCATTTAAACAAATTTTTATCAAAATAAAATAGTCTATGTAAGAGTTCAACTAAATATGTATATATTACTCATCACATGATCTGGGAAGTTAAAAAAATTTTAAAAGTACAAGATAAACATTGAAATTACAGTTAAATTGAGAAAAACAATATTTTATAAAAACTCCCATTTTCTTTACAACACCTTACAACTAACAATACAAAAATATGATTAAAAATAAAATAAATTTTGATATGGACAATAATATTCAGGGTAAATGTGAATGAATTTGAAGAGTAATTTACAGAAATTCTAACAAAGCTCATAATAATAATATTTCAAAAATCAACCTGTTTATTTTGATTGTAATTGTACAAGAATTGAATCACATTTTATGTGCCATCAAACATATATAAAAATAATGATCAATATTGAGTTAAAGTGATGGAAGTAACAATAAATCCAAAAGTTTCGTCAAAACGTTGTTATTAGATTGAAAGCATTAAATGATTGCAAATAAATTTGAGAAATTATTTATTATTGAATAACACTCATTATCATTAATACCATGAATTCATCCGCTTTACATAATTGTTGTTGATCCAGCATTTCCATTCATGTTCTTAGTTGAATATCAGATTTGTGATTGACATAAGCGATTGCACTAGAAAAATAATTGTTTTATTATTTTGGTAATACACACGAGGGTAAATAATAATTAATACTGTGGTGATCCAATATTCATAACACGGTGAAGAGTACATATTACAATCAAATTATGCTTTACTGTTAATTTAAAATAAACCAATTTTAAACATCAAATATATTAAGAATGTGATACAATAAAATTCACATATTCAGTCATATGCAAAAAGTAAAACATACATTTAGACATTTTTACTGAATTCTATAGAACAACCATCAGTGAAATCCTATGGACTCTAAGCAATATGTGATAAAATAAAAAAAATAGTCAAAATATCAAAGTCCAAAATTATACAATGGAAATGATGCATTTAAACAAATTTTTATCAAAATAAAATAGTCTATGTAAGAGTTCAACTAAATATGTATATATTACTCATCACATGATCTGGGAAGTTAAAAAAATTTTAAAAGTACAAGATAAACATTGAAATTACAGTTAAATTGAGAAAAACAATATTTTATAAAAACTCCCATTTTCTTTACAACACCTTACAACTAACAATACAAAAATATGATTAAAAATAAAATAAATTTTGATATGGACAATAATATTCAGGGTAAATGTGAATGAATTTGAAGAGTAATTTACAGAAATTCTAACAAAGCTCATAATAATAATATTTCAAAAATCAACCTGTTTATTTTGATTGTAATTGTACAAAAATTGAATCACATTTTATGTGCCATCAAACATATATAAAAATAATGATCAATATTGAGTTAAAGTGATGGAAGTAACAATAAATCCAAAAGTTTCGTCAAAACGTTGTTATTAGATTGAAAGCATTAAATGATTGCAAATAAATTTGAGAAATTATTTATTATTGAATAACACTCATTATCATTAATACCATGAATTCATCCGCTTTACATAATTGTTGTTGATCCAGCATTTCCATTCATGTTCTTAGTTGAATATCAGATTTGTGATTGACATAAGCGATTGCACTAGAAAAATAATTGTTTTATTATTTTGGTAATACACATGAGGGTAAATAATAATTAATACTGTGGTGATCCAATATTCATAACACGGTGAAGAGTACATATTACAATCAAATTATGCTTTACTGTTAATTTAAAATAAACCAATTTTAAACATCAAATATATTAAGAATGTGATACAATAAAATTCACATATTCAGTCATATGCAAAAAGTAAAACATACATTTAGACTTTTTTACTGAATTCTATAGAACAACCATCAGTGAAATCCTATGGACTCTAAGCAATATGTGATAAAATAAAAAAAATAGTCAAAATATCAAAGTCCAAAATTATACAATGGAAATGATGCATTTAAACAAATTTTTATCAAAATAAAATAGTCTATGTAAGAGTTCAACTAAATATGTATATATTACTCATCACATGATCTGGGAAGTTAAAATACTTTTAAAAGTACAAGATAAACATTGAAATTACAGTTAAATTGAGAAAAACAATATTTTATAAAAACTCCCATTTTCTTTACAACACCTTACAACTAACAATACAAAAATATGATTAAAAATAAAATAAATTTTGATATGGACAATAATATTCAGGGTAAATGTGAATGAATTTGAAGAGTAATTTACAGAAATTCTAACAAAGCTCATAATAATAATATTTCAAAAATCAACCTGTTTATTTTGATTGTAATTGTACAAGAATTGAATCACATTTTATGTGCCATCAAACATATATAAAAATAATGATCAATATTGAGTTAAAGTGATGGAAGTAACAATAAATCCAAAAGTTTCGTCAAAACGTTGTTATTAGATTGAAAGCATTAAATGATTGCAAATAAATTTGAGAAATTATTTATTATTGAATAACACTCATTATCATTAATACCATGAATTCATCCGCTTTACATAATTGTTGTTGATCCAGCATTTCCATTCATGTTCTTAGTTGAATATCAGATTTGTGATTGACATAAGCGATTGCACTAGAAAAATAATTGTTTTATTATTTTGGTAATACACATGAGGGTAAATAATAATTAATACTGTGGTGATCCAATATTCATAACACGGTGAAGAGTACATATTACAATCAAATTATGCTTTACTGTTAATTTAAAATAAACCAATTTTAAACATCAAATATATTAAGAATGTGATACAATAAAATTCACATATTCAGTCATATGCAAAAAGTAAAACATACATTTAGACTTTTTTACTGAATTCTATAGAACAACCATCAGTGAAATCCTATGGACTCTAAGCAATATGTGATAAAATAAAAAAAATAGTCAAAATATCAAAGTCCAAAATTATACAATGGAAATGATGCATTTAAACAAATTTTTATCAAAATAAAATAGTCTATGTAAGAGTTCAACTAAATATGTATATATTACTCATCACATGATCTGGGAAGTTAAAATACTTTTAAAAGTACAAGATAAACATTGAAATTACAGTTAAATTGAGAAAAACAATATTTTATAAAAACTCCCATTTTCTTTACAACACCTTACAACTAACAATACAAAAATATGATTAAAAATAAAATAAATTTTGATATGGACAATAATATTCAGGGTAAATGTGAATGAATTTGAAGAGTAATTTACAGAAATTCTAACAAAGCTCATAATAATAATATTTCAAAAATCAACCTGTTTATTTTGATTGTAATTGTACAAGAATTGAATCACATTTTATGTGCCATCAAACATATATAAAAATAATGATCAATATTGAGTTAAAGTGATGGAAGTAACAATAAATCCAAAAGTTTCGTCAAAACGTTGTTATTAGATTGAAAGCATTTAAATGATTTCAAATAAATTTGAGAAATTATTTATTATTGAATAACACTCATTATCATTAATACCATGAATTCATCCGTTTTACATAATTGTTGTTGATCCAGCATTTCCATTCATGTTCTTAGTTGAATATCAGATTTGTGATTGACATAAGCGATTGCACTAGAAAAATAATTGTTTTATTATTTTGGTAATACACATGAGGGTAAATAATAATTAATACTGTGGTGACCCAATATTCATAACACGGTGAAGAGTACATATTACAATCAAATTATGCTTTACTGTTAATTTAAAATAAACCAATTTTAAACATCAAATATATTAAGAATGTGATACAATAAAATTAACATATTCAGTCATATGCAAAAAGTAAAACATACATTTAGACTTTTTTACTGAATTCTATAGAACAACCATCAGTGAAATCCTATGGACTCTAAGCAATATGTGATAAAATAAAAAAAATAGTCAAAATATCAAAGTCCAAAATTATACAATGGAAATGATGCATTTAAACAAATTTTTATCAATATAAAATAGTCTATGTAAGAGTTCAACTAAATATGTATATATTACTCAACACATGATCTGGGAAGTTAAAATACTTTTAAAAGTACAAGATAAACATTGAAATTACAGTTAAATTGAGAAAAACAATATTTTATAAAAACTCCCATTTTCATTACAACACCTTACAACTAACAATACAAAAATATGATTAAAAATAAAATAAATTTTGATATGGACAATAATATTCAGGGTAAATGTGAATGAATTTGAAGAGTAATTTACAGAAATTCTAACAAAGCTCATAATAATAATATTTCAAAAATCAACCTGTTTATTTTGATTGTAATTGTACAAGAATTGAATCACATTTTATGTGCCATCAAACATATATAAAAATAATGATCAATATTGAGTTAAAGTGATGGAAGTAACAATAAATCCAAAAGTTTCGTCAAAACGTTGTTATTAGATTGAAAGCATTTAAATGATTTCAAATAAATTTGAGAAATTATTTATTATTGAATAACACTCATTATCATTAATACCATGAATTCATCCGCTTTACATAATTGTTGTTGATCCAGCATTTCCATTCATGTTCTTAGTTGAATATCAGATTTGTGATTGACATAAGCGATTGCACTAGAAAAATAATTGTTTTATTATTTTGGTAATACACATGAGGGTAAATAATAATTAATACTGTGGTGATCCAATATTCATAACACAGTGAAGAGTACATATTACAATAAAATTATGCTTTACTGTTAATTTAAAATAAACCAATTTTAAACATCAAATATATTAAGAATGTGATACAATAAAATTCACAAATTCAGTCATATGCAAAAAGTAAAACATACATTTAGACTTTTTTACTGAATTCTATAGAACAACCATCAGTGAAATCCTATGGACTCTAAGCAATATGTGATAAAATAAAAAAAATAGTCAAAATATCAAAGTCCAAAATTATACAATGGAAATGATGCATTTAAACAAATTTTTATCAAAATAAAATAGTCTATGTAAGAGTTCAACTAAATATGTATATATTACTCATCACATGATCTGGGAAGTTAAAATACTTTTAAAAGTACAAGATAAACATTGAAATTACAGTTAAATTGAGAAAAACAATATTTTATAAAAACTCCCATTTTCTTTACAACACCTTACAACTAACAATACAAAAATATGATTAAAAATAAAATAAATTTTGATATGGACAATAATATTCAGGGTAAATGTGAATGAATTTGAAGAGTAATTTACAGAAATTCTAAAAAAGCTCATAATAATAATATTTCAAAAATCAACCTGTTTATTTTGATTGTAATTGTACAAGAATTGAACCACATTTTATGTGCCATCAAACATATATAAAAATAATGATCAATATTGAGTTAAAGTGATGGAAGTAACAATAAATCCAAAAGTTTCGTCAAAACGTTGTTATTAGATTGAAAGCATTAAATGATTGCAAATAAATTTGAGAAATTATTTATTATTGAATAACACTCATTATCATTAATACCATGAATTCATCCGCTTTACATAATTGTTGTTGATCCAGCATTTCCATTCATGTTCTTAGTTGAATATCAGATTTGTGATTGACATAAGCGATTGCACTAGAAAAATAATTGTTTTATTATTTTGGTAATACACATGAGGGTAAATAATAATTAATACTGTGGTGATCCAATATTCATAACACAGTGAAGAGTACATATTACAATAAAATTATGCTTTACTGTTAATTTAAAATAAACCAATTTTAAACATCAAATATATTAAGAATGTGATACAATAAAATTCACAAATTCAGTCATATGCAAAAAGTAAAACATACATTTAGACTTTTTTACTGAATTCTATAGAACAACCATCAGTGAAATCCTATGGACTCTAAGCAATATGTGATAAAATAAAAAAAATAGTCAAAATATCAAAGTCCAAAATTATACAATGGAAATGATGCATTTAAACAAATTTTTATCAAAATAAAATAGTCTATGTAAGAGTTCAACTAAATATGTATATATTACTCATCACATGATCTGGGAAGTTAAAATACTTTTAAAAGTACAAGATAAACATTGAAATTACAGTTAAATTGAGAAAAACAATATTTTATAAAAACTCCCATTTTCTTTACAACACCTTACAACTAACAATACAAAAATATGATTAAAAATAAAATAAATTTTGATATGGACAATAATATTCAGGGTAAATGTGAATGAATTTGAAGAGTAATTTACAGAAATTCTAAAAAAGCTCATAATAATAATATTTCAAAAATCAACCTGTTTATTTTGATTGTAATTGTACAAGAATTGAACCACATTTTATGTGCCATCAAACATATATAAAAATAATGATCAATATTGAGTTAAAGTGATGGAAGTAACAATAAATCCAAAAGTTTCGTCAAAACGTTGTTATTAGATTGAAAGCATTAAATGATTGCAAATAAATTTGAGAAATTATTTATTATTGAATAACACTCATTATCATTAATACCATGAATTCATCCGCTTTACATAATTGTTGTTGATCCAGCATTTCCATTCATGTTCTTAGTTGAATATCAGATTTGTGATTGACATAAGCGATTGCACTAGAAAAATAATTGTTTTATTATTTTGGTAATACACATGAGGGTAAATAATAATTAATACTGTGGTGATCCAATATTCATAACACAGTGAAGAGTACATATTACAATAAAATTATGCTTTACTGTTAATTTAAAATAAACCAATTTTAAACATCAAATATATTAAGAATGTGATACAATAAAATTCACAAATTCAGTCATATGCAAAAAGTAAAACATACATTTAGACTTTTTTACTGAATTCTATAGAACAACCATCAGTGAAATCCTATGGACTCTAAGCAATATGTGATAAAATAAAAAAAATAGTCAAAATATCAAAGTCCAAAATTATACAATGGAAATGATGCATTTAAACAAATTTTTATCAAAATAAAATAGTCTATGTAAGAGTTCAACTAAATATGTATATATTACTCATCACATGATCTGGGAAGTTAAAATACTTTTAAAAGTACAAGATAAACATTGAAATTACAGTTAAATTGAGAAAAACAATATTTTATAAAAACTCCCATTTTCTTTACAACACCTTACAACTAACAATACAAAAATATGATTAAAAATAAAATAAATTTTGATATGGACAATAATATTCAGGGTAAATGTGAATGAATTTGAAGAGTAATTTACAGAAATTCTAAAAAAGCTCATAATAATAATATTTCAAAAATCAACCTGTTTATTTTGATTGTAATTGTACAAGAATTGAACCACATTTTATGTGCCATCAAACATATATAAAAATAATGATCAATATTGAGTTAAAGTGATGGAAGTAACAATAAATCCAAAAGTTTCGTCAAAACGTTGTTATTAGATTGAAAGCATTAAATGATTGCAAATAAATTTGAGAAATTATTTATTATTGAATAACACTCATTATCATTAATACCATGAATTCATCCGCTTTACATAATTGTTGTTGATCCAGCATTTCCATTCATGTTCTTAGTTGAATATCAGATTTGTGATTGACATAAGCGATTGCACTAGAAAAATAATTGTTTTATTATTTTGGTAATACACATGAGGGTAAATAATAATTAATACTGTGGTGATCCAATATTCATAACACAGTGAAGAGTACATATTACAATAAAATTATGCTTTACTGTTAATTTAAAATAAACCAATTTTAAACATCAAATATATTAAGAATGTGATACAATAAAATTCACAAATTCAGTCATATGCAAAAAGTAAAACATACATTTAGACTTTTTTACTGAATTCTATAGAACAACCATCAGTGAAATCCTATGGACTCTAAGCAATATGTGATAAAATAAAAAAAATAGTCAAAATATCAAAGTCCAAAATTATACAATGGAAATGATGCATTTAAACAAATTTTTATCAAAATAAAATAGTCTATGTAAGAGTTCAACTAAATATGTATATATTACTCATCACATGATCTGGGAAGTTAAAATACTTTTAAAAGTACAAGATAAACATTGAAATTACAGTTAAATTGAGAAAAACAATATTTTATAAAAACTCCCATTTTCTTTACAACACCTTACAACTAACAATACAAAAATATGATTAAAAATAAAATAAATTTTGATATGGACAATAATATTCAGGGTAAATGTGAATGAATTTGAAGAGTAATTTACAGAAATTCTAAAAAAGCTCATAATAATAATATTTCAAAAATCAACCTGTTTATTTTGATTGTAATTGTACAAGAATTGAACCACATTTTATGTGCCATCAAACATATATAAAAATAATGATCAATATTGAGTTAAAGTGATGGAAGTAACAATAAATCCAAAAGTTTCGTCAAAACGTTGTTATTAGATTGAAAGCATTAAATGATTGCAAATAAATTTGAGAAATTATTTATTATTGAATAACACTCATTATCATTAATACCATGAATTCATCCGCTTTACATAATTGTTGTTGATCCAGCATTTCCATTCATGTTCTTAGTTGAATATCAGATTTGTGATTGACATAAGCGATTGCACTAGAAAAATAATTGTTTTATTATTTTGGTAATACACATGAGGGTAAATAATAATTAATACTGTGGTGATCCAATATTCATAACACGGTGAAGAGTACATATTACAATCAAATTATGCTTTACTGTTAATTTAAGATAAACCAATTTTAAACATCAAATATATTAAGAATGTGATACAATAAAATTCACATATTCAGTCATATGCAAAAAGTAAAACATACATTTAGACTTTTTTACTGAATTCTATAGAACAACCATCAGTGAAATCCTATGGACTCTAAGCAATATGTGATAAAATAAAAAAAATAGTCAAAATATCAAAGTCCAAAATTATACAATGGAAATGATGCATTTAAACAAATTTTTATCAAAATAAAATAGTCTATGTAAGAGTTCAACTAAATATGTATATATTACTCATCACATGATCTGGGAAGTTAAAATACTTTTAAAAGTACAAGAGAAACATTGAAATTACAGTTTAATTGAGAAAAACAATATTTTATAAAAACTCCCATTTTCTTTACAACACCTTACAACTAACAATACAAAAATATGATTAAAAATAAAATAAATTTTGATATGGACAATAATATTCAGGGTAAATGTGAATGAATTTGAAGAGTAATTTACAGAAATTCTAACAAAGCTCATAATAATAATATTTCAAAAATCAACCTGTTTATTTTGATTGTAATTGTACAAGAATTGAATCACATTTTATGTGCCATCAAACATATATAAAAATAATGATCAATATTGAGTTAAAGTGATGGAAGTAACAATAAATCCAAAAGTTTCGTCAAAACGTTGTTATTAGATTGAAAGCATTTAAATGATTGCAAATAAATTTGAGAAATTATTTATTATTGAATAACACTCATTATCATTAATACCATGAATTCATCTGCTTTACATAATTGTTGTTGATCCAGCATTTCCATTCATGTTCTTAGTTGAATATCAGATTTGTGATTGACATAAGCGATTGCACTAGAAAAATAATTGTTTTATTATTTTGGTAATACACATGAGGGTAAATAATAATTAATACTGTGGTGATCCAATATTCATAACACAGTGAAGAGTACATATTACAATAAAATTATGCTTTACTGTTAATTTAAAATAAACCAATTTTAAACATCAAATATATTAAGAATGTGATACAATAAAATTCACAAATTCAGTCATATGCAAAAAGTAAAACATACATTTAGACTTTTTTACTGAATTCTATAGAACAACCATCAGTGAAATCCTATGGACTCTAAGCAATATGTGATAAAATAAAAAAAATAGTCAAAATATCAAAGTCCAAAATTATACAATGGAAATGATGCATTTAAACAAATTTTTATCAAAATAAAATAGTCTATGTAAGAGTTCAACTAAATATGTATATATTACTCATCACATGATCTGGGAAGTTAAAATACTTTTAAAAGTACAAGATAAACATTGAAATTACAGTTAAATTGAGAAAAACAATATTTTATAAAAACTCCCATTTTCTTTACAACACCTTACAACTAACAATACAAAAATATGATTAAAAATAAAATAAATTTTGATATGGACAATAATATTCAGGGTAAATGTGAATGAATTTGAAGAGTAATTTACAGAAATTCTAACAAAGCTCATAATAATAATATTTCAAAAATCAACCTGTTTATTTTGATTGTAATTGTACAAGAATTGAATCACATTTTATGTGCCATCAAACATATATAAAAATAATGATCAATATTGAGTTAAAGTGATGGAAGTAACAATAAATCCAAAAGTTTCGTCAAAACGTTGTTATTAGATTGAAAGCATTTAAATGATTGCAAATAAATTTGAGAAATTTTTTATTATTGAATAACACTCATTATCATTAATACCATGAATTCATCCGCTTTACATAATTGTTGTTGATCCAGCATTTCCATTCATGTTCTTAGTTGAATATCAGATTTGTGATTGACATAAGCGATTGCACTAGAAAAATAATTGTTTTATTATTTTGGTAATACACATGAGGGTAAATAATAATTAATACTGTGGTGATCCAATATTCATAACACGGTGAAGAGTACATATTACAATCAAATTATGCTTTACTGTTAATTTAAAATAAACCAATTTTAAACATCAAATATATTAAGAATGTGATACAATAAAATTCACATATTCAGTCATATGCAAAAAGTAAAACATACATTTAGACTTTTTTACTGAATTCTATAGAACAACCATCAGTGAAATCCTATGGACTCTAAGCAATATGTGATAAAATAAAAAAAATAGTCAAAATATCAAAGTCCAAAATTATACAATGGAAATGATGCATTTAAACAAATTTTTATCAAAATAAAATAGTCTATGTAAGAGTTCAACTAAATATGTATATATTACTCATCACATGATCTGGGAAGTTAAAATACTTTTAAAAGTACAAGATAAACATTGAAATTACAGTTAAATTGAGAAAAACAATATTTTATAAAAACTCCCATTTTCTTTACAACACCTTACAACTAACAATACAAAAATATGATTAAAAATAAAATAAATTTTGATATGGACAATAATATTCAGGGTAAATGTGAATGAATTTGAAGAGTAATTTACAGAAATTCTAACAAAGCTCATAATAATAATATTTCAAAAATCAACCTGTTTATTTTGATTGTAATTGTACAAGAATTGAATCACATTTTATGTGCCATCAAACATATATAAAAATAATGATCAATATTGAGTTAAAGTGATGGAAGTAACAATAAATCCAAAAGTTTCGTCAAAACGTTGTTATTAGATTGAAAGCATTTAAATGATTGCAAATAAATTTGAGAAATTATTTATTATTGAATAACACTCATTATCATTAATACCATGAATTCATCTGCTTTACATAATTGTTGTTGATCCAGCATTTCCATTCATGTTCTTAGTTGAATATCAGATTTGTGATTGACATAAGCGATTGCACTAGAAAAATAATTGTTTTATTATTTTGGTAATACACATGAGGGTAAATAATAATTAATACTGTGGTGATCCAATATTCATAACACGGTGAAGAGTACATATTACAATCAAATTATGCTTTACTGTTAATTTAAAATAAACCAATTTTAAACATCAAATATATTAAGAATGTGATACAATAAAATTCACATATTCAGTCATATGCAAAAAGTAAAACATACATTTAGACTTTTTTACTGAATTCTACGGAACAACCATCAGTGAAATCCTATGGACTCTAAGCAATATGTGATAAAATAAAAAAAATAGTCAAAATATCAAAGTCCAAAATTATACAATGGAAATGATGCATTTAAACAAATTTTTATCAAAATAAAATAGTCTATGTAAGAGTTCAACTAAATATGTATATATTACTCATCACATGATCTGGGAAGTTAAAATACTTTTAAAAGTACAAGATAAACATTGAAATTACAGTTAAATTGAGAAAAACAATATTTTATAAAAACTCCCATTTTCTTTACAACACCTTACAACTAACAATACAAAAATATGATTAAAAATAAAATAAATTTTGATATGGACAATAATATTCAGGGTAAATGTGAATGAATTTGAAGAGTAATTTACAGAAATTCTAACAAAGCTCATAATAATAATATTTCAAAAATCAACCTGTTTATTTTGATTGTAATTGTACAAGAATTGAATCACATTTTATGTGCCATCAAACATATATAAAAATAATGATCAATATTGAGTTAAAGTGATGGAAGTAACAATAAATCCAAAAGTTTCGTCAAAACGTTGTTATTAGATTGAAAGCATTTAAATGATTGCAAATAAATTTGAGAAATTTTTTATTATTGAATAACACTCATTATCATTAATACCATGAATTCATCCGCTTTACATAATTGTGGTTGATCCAGCATTTCCATTCATGTTCTTAGTTGAATATCAGATTTGTGATTGACATAAGCGATTGCACTAGAAAAATAATTGTTTTATTATTTTGGTAATACACACGAGGGTAAATAATAATTAATACTGTGGTGATCCAATATTCATAACACGGTGAAGAGTACATATTACAATCAAATTATGCTTTACTGTTAATTTAAAATAAACCAATTTTAAACATCAAATATATTAAGAATGTGATACAATAAAATTCACATATTCAGTCATATGCAAAAAGTAAAACATACATTTAGACTTTTTTACTGAATTCTATAGAACAACCATCAGTGAAATCCTATGGACTCTAAGCAATATGTGATAAAATAAAAAAAATAGTCAAAATATCAAAGTCCAAAATTATACAATGGAAATGATGCATTTAAACAAATTTTTATCAAAATAAAATAGTCTATGTAAGAGTTCAACTAAATATGTATATATTACTCATCACATGATCTGGGAAGTTAAAATACTTTTAAAAGTACAAGATAAACATTGAAATTACAGTTAAATTGAGAAAAACAATATTTTATAAAAACTCCCATTTTCTTTACAACACCTTACAACTAACAATACAAAAATATGATTAAAAATAAAATAAATTTTGATATGGACAATAATATTCAGGGTAAATGTGAATGAATTTGAAGAGTAATTTACAGAAATTCTAACAAAGCTCATAATAATAATATTTCAAAAATCAACCTGTTTATTTTGATTGTAATTGTACAAGAATTGAATCACATTTTATGTGCCATCAAACATATATAAAAATAATGATCAATATTGAGTTAAAGTGATGGAAGTAACAATAAATCCAAAAGTTTCGTCAAAACGTTGTTATTAGATTGAAAGCATTAAATGATTGCAAATAAATTTGAGAAATTATTTATTATTGAATAACACTCATTATCATTAATACCATGAATTCATCCGCTTTACATAATTGTTGTTGATCCAGCATTTCCATTCATGTTCTTAGTTGAATATCAGATTTGTGATTGACATAAGCGATTGCACTAGAAAAATAATTGTTTTATTATTTTGGTAATACACATGAGGGTAAATAATAATTAATACTGTGGTGATCCAATATTCATAACACGGTGAAGAGTACATATTACAATCAAATTATGCTTTACTGTTAATTTAAAATAAACCAATTTTAAACATCAAATATATTAAGAATGTGATACAATAAAATTCACATATTCAGTCATATGCAAAAAGTAAAACATACATTTAGACTTTTTTACTGAATTCTATAGAACAACCATCAGTGAAATCCTATGGACTCTAAGCAATATGTGATAAAATAAAAAAAATAGTCAAAATATCAAAGTCCAAAATTATACAATGGAAATGATGCATTTAAACAAATTTTTATCAAAATAAAATAGTCTATGTAAGAGTTCAACTAAATATGTATATATTACTCATCACATGATCTGGGAAGTTAAAATACTTTTAAAAGTACAAGATAAACATTGAAATTACAGTTAAATTGATAAAAACAATATTTTATAAAAACTCCCATTTTCTTTACAACACCTTACAACTAACAATACAAAAATATGATTAAAAATAAAATAAATTTTGATATGGACAATAATATTCAGGGTAAATGTGAATGAATTTGAAGAGTAATTTACAGAAATTCTAACAAAGCTCATAATAATAATATTTCAAAAATCAACCTGTTTATTTTGATTGTAATTGTACAAGAATTGAATCACATTTTATGTGCCATCAAACATATATAAAAATAATGATCAATATTGAGTTAAAGTGATGGAAGTAACAATAAATCCAAAAGTTTCGTCAAAACGTTGTTATTAGATTGAAAGCATTAAATGATTGCAAATAAATTTGAGAAATTATTTATTATTGAATAACACTCATTATCATTAATACCATGAATTCATCCGCTTTACATAATTGTTGTTGATCCAGCATTTCCATTCATGTTCTTAGTTGAATATCAGATTTGTGATTGACATAAGCGATTGCACTAGAAAAATAATTGTTTTATTATTTTGGTAATACACATGAGGGTAAATAATAATTAATACTGTGGTGATCCAATATTCATAACACGGTGAAGAGTACATATTACAATCAAATTATGCTTTACTGTTAATTTAAAATAAACCAATTTTAAACATCAAATATATTAAGAATGTGATACAATAAAATTCACATATTCAGTCATATGCAAAAAGTAAAACATACATTTAGACTTTTTTACTGAATTCTATAGAACAACCATCAGTGAAATCCTATGGACTCTAAGCAATATGTGATAAAATAAAAAAAATAGTCAAAATATCAAAGTCCAAAATTATACAATGGAAATGATGCATTTAAACAAATTTTTATCAAAATAAAATAGTCTATGTAAGAGTTCAACTAAATATGTATATATTACTCATCACATGATCTGGGAAGTTAAAATACTTTTAAAAGTACAAGATAAACATTGAAATTACAGTTAAATTGAGAAAAACAATATTTTATAAAAACTCCCATTTTCTTTACAACACCTTACAACTAACAATACAAAAATATGATTAAAAATAAAATAAATTTTGATATGGACAATAATATTCAGGGTAAATGTGAATGAATTTGAAGAGTAATTTACAGAAATTCTAACAAAGCTCATAATAATAATATTTCAAAAATCAACCTGTTTATTTTGATTGTAATTGTACAAGAATTGAATCACATTTTATGTGCCATCAAACATATATAAAAATAATGATCAATATTGAGTTAAAGTGATGGAAGTAACAATAAATCCAAAAGTTTCGTCAAAACGTTGTTATTAGATTGAAAGCATTAAATGATTGCAAATAAATTTGAGAAATTATTTATTATTGAATAACACTCATTATCATTAATACCATGAATTCATCCGCTTTACATAATTGTTGTTGATCCAGCATTTCCATTCATGTTCTTAGTTGAATATCAGATTTGTGATTGACATAAGCGATTGCACTAGAAAAATAATTGTTTTATTATTTTGGTAATACACATGAGGGTAAATAATAATTAATACTGTGGTGATCCAATATTCATAACACGGTGAAGAGTACATATTACAATCAAATTATGCTTTACTGTTAATTTAAAATAAACCAATTTTAAACATCAAATATATTAAGAATGTGATACAATAAAATTCACATATTCAGTCATATGCAAAAAGTAAAACATACATTTAGACTTTTTTACTGAATTCTATAGAACAACCATCAGTGAAATCCTATGGACTCTAAGCAATATGTGATAAAATAAAAAAAATAGTCAAAATATCAAAGTCCAAAATTATACAATGGAAATGATGCATTTAAACAAATTTTTATCAAAATAAAATAGTCTATGTAAGAGTTCAACTAAATATGTATATATTACTCATCACATGATCTGGGAAGTTAAAATACTTTTAAAAGTACAAGATAAACATTGAAATTACAGTTAAATTGAGAAAAACAATATTTTATAAAAACTCCCATTTTCTTTACAACACCTTACAACTAACAATACAAAAATATGATTAAAAATAAAATAAATTTTGATATGGACAATAATATTCAGGGTAAATGTGAATGAATTTGAAGAGTAATTTACAGAAATTCTAACAAAGCTCATAATAATAATATTTCAAAAATCAACCTGTTTATTTTGATTGTAATTGTACAAGAATTGAATCACATTTTATGTGCCATCAAACATATATAAAAATAATGATCAATATTGAGTTAAAGTGATGGAAGTAACAATAAATCCAAAAGTTTCGTCAAAACGTTGTTATTAGATTGAAAGCATTAAATGATTGCAAATAAATTTGAGAAATTATTTATTATTGAATAACACTCATTATCATTAATACCATGAATTCATCCGCTTTACATAATTGTTGTTGATCCAGCATTTCCATTCATGTTCTTAGTTGAATATCAGATTTGTGATTGACATAAGCGATTGCACTAGAAAAATAATTGTTTTATTATTTTGGTAATACACATGAGGGTAAATAATAATTAATACTGTGGTGATCCAATATTCATAACACGGTGAAGAGTACATATTACAATCAAATTATGCTTTACTGTTAATTTAAAATAAACCAATTTTAAACATCAAATATATTAAGAATGTGATACAATAAAATTAACATATTCAGTCATATGCAAAAAGTAAAACATACATTTAGACTTTTTTACTGAATTCTATAGAACAACCATCAGTGAAATCCTATGGACTCTAAGCAATATGTGATAAAATAAAAAAAATAGTCAAAATATCAAAGTCCAAAATTATACAATGGAAATGATGCATTTAAACAAATTTTTATCAAAATAAAATAGTCTATGTAAGAGTTCAACTAAATATGTATATATTACTCATCACATGATCTGGGAAGTTAAAATACTTTTAAAAGTACAAGATAAACATTGAAATTACAGTTAAATTGAGAAAAACAATATTTTATAAAAACTCCCATTTTCTTTACAACACCTTACAACTAACAATACAAAAATATGATTAAAAATAAAATAAATTTTGATATGGACAATAATATTCAGGGTAAATGTGAATGAATTTGAAGAGTAATTTACAGAAATTCTAACAAAGCTCATAATAATAATATTTCAAAAATCAACCTGTTTATTTTGATTGTAATTGTACAAGAATTGAATCACATTTTATGTGCCATCAAACATATATAAAAATAATGATCAATATTGAGTTAAAGTGATGGAAGTAACAATAAATCCAAAAGTTTCGTCAAAACGTTGTTATTAGATTGAAAGCATTAAATGATTGCAAATAAATTTGAGAAATTATTTATTATTGAATAACACTCATTATCATTAATACCATGAATTCATCCGCTTTACATAATTGTTGTTGATCCAGCATTTCCATTCATGTTCTTAGTTGAATATCAGATTTGTGATTGTCATAAGCGATTGCACTAGAAAAATAATTGTTTTATTATTTTGGTAATACACATGAGGGTAAATAATAATTAATACTGTGGTGATCCAATATTCATAACACGGTGAAGAGTACATATTACAATCAAATTATGCTTTACTGTTAATTTAAAATAAACCAATTTTAAACATCAAATATATTAAGAATGTGATACAATAAAATTCACATATTCAGTCATATGCAAAAAGTAAAACATACATTTAGACTTTTTTACTGAATTCTATAGAACAACCATCAGTGAAATCCTATGGACTCTAAGCAATATGTGATAAAATAAAAAAAATAGTCAAAATATCAAAGTCCAAAATTATACAATGGAAATGATGCATTTAAACAAATTTTTATCAAAATAAAATAGTCTATGTAAGAGTTCAACTAAATATGTATATATTACTCATCATATGATCTGGGAAGTTAAAATACTTTTAAAAGTACAAGATAAACATTGAAATTACAGTTAAATTGAGAAAAACAATATTTTATAAAAACTCCCATTTTCTTTACAACACCTTACAACTAACAATACAAAAATATGATTAAAAATAAAATAAATTTTGATATGGACAATAATATTCAGGGTAAATGTGAATGAATTTGAAGAGTAATTTACAGAAATTCTAACAAAGCTCATAATAATAATATTTCAAAAATCAACCTGTTTATTTTGATTGTAATTGTACAAGAATTGAATCACATTTTATGTGCCATCAAACATATATAAAAATAATGATCAATATTGAGTTAAAGTGATGGAAGTAACAATAATTCCAAAAGTTTCATCAAAACGTTGTTATTAGGTCGAACGCATTAAATGATTGCAAATAAATCTGAGAAATTATTTATTATTGAATAACACTCATTATCATTAATACCATGAATTCATCCGCTTTACATAATTGTTGTTGATCCAGCATTTCCATTCATGTTCTTAGTTGAATATCAGATTTGTGATTGACATAAGCGATTGCACTAGAAAAATAATTGTTTTATTATTTTGGTAATACACATGAGGGTAAATAATAATTAATACTGTGGTGATCCAATATTCATAACACGGTGAAGAGTACATATTACAATCAAATTATGCTTTACTGTTAATTTAAAATAAACCAATTTTAAACATCAAATATATTAAGAATGTGATACAATAAAATTCACATATTCAGTCATATGCAAAAAGTAAAACATACATTTAGACTTTTTTACTGAATTCTATAGAACAACCATCAGTGAAATCCTATGGACTCTAAGCAATATGTGATAAAATAAAAAAAATAGTCAAAATATCAAAGTCCAAAATTATACAATGGAAATGATGCATTTAAACAAATTTTTATCAAAATAAAATAGTCTATGTAAGAGTTCAACTAAATATGTATATATTACTCATCACATGATCTGGGAAGTTAAAAAAATTTTAAAAGTACAAGATAAACATTGAAATTACAGTTAAATTGAGAAAAACAATATTTTATAAAAACTCCCATTTTCTTTACAACACCTTACAACTAACAATACAAAAATATGATTAAAAATAAAATAAATTTTGATATGGACAATAATATTCAGGGTAAATGTGAATGAATTTGAAGAGTAATTTACAGAAATTCTAACAAAGCTCATAATAATAATATTTCAAAAATCAACCTGTTTATTTTGATTGTAATTGTACAAGAATTGAATCACATTTTATGTGCCATCAAACATATATAAAAATAATGATCAATATTGAGTTAAAGTGATGGAAGTAACAATAAATCCAAAAGTTTCGTCAAAACGTTGTTATTAGATTGAAAGCATTAAATGATTGCAAATAAATTTGAGAAATTATTTATTATTGAATAACACTCATTATCATTAATACCATGAATTCATCCGCTTTACATAATTGTTGTTGATCCAGCATTTCCATTCATGTTCTTAGTTGAATATCAGATTTGTGATTGTCATAAGCGATTGCACTAGAAAAATAATTGTTTTATTATTTTGGTAATACACATGAGGGTAAATAATAATTAATACTGTGGTGATCCAATATTCATAACACGGTGAAGAGTACATATTACAATCAAATTATGCTTTACTGTTAATTTAAAATAAACCAATTTTAAACATCAAATATATTAAGAATGTGATACAATAAAATTCACATATTCAGTCATATGCAAAAAGTAAAACATACATTTAGACTTTTTTACTGAATTCTATAGAACAACCATCAGTGAAATCCTATGGACTCTAAGCAATATGTGATAAAATAAAAAAAATAGTCAAAATATCAAAGTCCAAAATTATACAATGGAAATGATGCATTTAAACAAATTTTTATCAAAATAAAATAGTCTATGTAAGAGTTCAACTAAATATGTATATATTACTCATCACATGATCTGGGTAGTTAAAAAAATTTTAAAAGTACAAGATAAACATTGAAATTACAGTTAAATTGAGAAAAACAATATTTTATAAAAACTCCCATTTTCTTTACAACACCTTACAACTAACAATACAAAAATATGATTAAAAATAAAATAAATTTTGATATGGACAATAATATTCAGGGTAAATGTGAATGAATTTGAAGAGTAATTTACAGAAATTCTAACAAAGCTCATAATAATAATATTTCAAAAATCAACCTGTTTATTTTGATTGTAATTGTACAAGAATTGAATCACATTTTATGTGCCATCAAACATATATAAAAATAATGATCAATATTGAGTTAAAGTGATGGAAGTAACAATAAATCCAAAAGTTTCGTCAAAACGTTGTTATTAGATTGAAAGCATTTAAATGATTGCAAATAAATTTGAGAAATTATTTATTATTGAATAACACTCATTATCATTAATACCATGAATTCATCCGCTTTACATAATTGTTGTTGATCCAGCATTTCCATTCATGTTCTTAGTTGAATATCAGATTTGTGATTGACATAAGCGATTGCACTAGAAAAATAATTGTTTTATTATTTTGGTAATACACATGAGGGTAAATAATAATTAATACTGTGGTGATCCAATATTCATAACACGGTGAAGAGTACATATTACAATCAAATTATGCTTTACTGTTAATTTAAAATAAACCAATTTTAAACATCAAATATATTAAGAATGTGATACAATAAAATTCACATATTCAGTCATATGCAAAAAGTAAAACATACATTTAGACTTTTTTACTGAATTCTATAGAACAACCATCAGTGAAATCCTATGGACTCTAAGCAATATGTGATAAAATAAAAAAAATAGTCAAAATATCAAAGTCCAAAATTATACAATGGAAATGATGCATTTAAACAAATTTTTATCAAAATAAAATAGTCTATGTAAGAGTTCAACTAAATATGTATATATTACTCATCACATGATCTGGGTAGTTAAAAAAATTTTAAAAGTACAAGATAAACATTGAAATTACAGTTAAATTGAGAAAAACAATATTTTATAAAAACTCCCATTTTCTTTACAACACCTTACAACTAACAATACAAAAATATGATTAAAAATAAAATAAATTTTGATATGGACAATAATATTCAGGGTAAATGTGAATGAATTTGAAGAGTAATTTACAGAAATTCTAACAAAGCTCATAATAATAATATTTCAAAAATCAACCTGTTTATTTTGATTGTAATTGTACAAGAATTGAATCACATTTTATGTGCCATCAAACATATATAAAAATAATGATCAATATTGAGTTAAAGTGATGGAAGTAACAATAAATCCAAAAGTTTCGTCAAAACGTTGTTATTAGATTGAAAGCATTTAAATGATCGCAAATAAATTTGAGAAATTATTTATTATTGAATAACACTCATTATCATTAATACCATGAATTCATCTGCTTTACATAATTGTTGTTGATCCAGCATTTCCATTCATGTTCTTAGTTGAATATCAGATTTGTGATTGACATAAGCGATTGCACTAGAAAAATAATTGTTTTATTATTTTGGTAATACACATGAGGGTAAATAATAATTAATACTGTGGTGATCCAATATTCATAACACGGTGAAGAGTACATATTACAATCAAATTATGCTTTACTGTTAATTTAAAATAAACCAATTTTAAACATCAAATATATTAAGAATGTGATACAATAAAATTCACATATTCAGTCATATGCAAAAAGTAAAACATACATTTAGACTTTTTTACTGAATTCTATAGAACAACCATCAGTGAAATCCTATGGACTCTAAGCAATATGTGATAAAATAAAAAAAATAGTCAAAATATCAAAGTCCAAAATTATACAATGGAAATGATGCATTTAAACAAATTTTTATCAAAATAAAATAGTCTATGTAAGAGTTCAACTAAATATGTATATATTACTCATCACATGATCTGGGTAGTTAAAAAAATTTTAAAAGTACAAGATAAACATTGAAATTACAGTTAAATTGAGAAAAACAATATTTTATAAAAACTCCCATTTTCTTTACAACACCTTACAACTAACAATACAAAAATATGATTAAAAATAAAATAAATTTTGATATGGACAATAATATTCAGGGTAAATGTGAATGAATTTGAAGAGTAATTTACAGAAATTCTAACAAAGCTCATAATAATAATATTTCAAAAATCAACCTGTTTATTTTGATTGTAATTGTACAAGAATTGAATCACATTTTATGTGCCATCAAACATATATAAAAATAATGATCAATATTGAGTTAAAGTGATGGAAGTAACAATAATTCCAAAAGTTTCATCAAAACGTTGTTATTAGGTCGAACGCATTAAATGATTGCAAATAAATCTGAGAAATTATTTATTATTGAATAACACTCATTATCATTAATACCATGAATTCATCCGCTTTACATAATTGTTGTTGATCCAGCATTTCCATTCATGTTCTTAGTTGAATATCAGATTTGTGATTGACATAAGCGATTGCACTAGAAAAATAATTGTTTTATTATTTTGGTAATACACATGAGGGTAAATAATAATTAATACTGTGGTGATCCAATATTCATAACACGGTGAAGAGTACATATTACAATCAAATTATGCTTTACTGTTAATTTAAAATAAACCAATTTTAAACATCAAATATATTAAGAATGTGATACAATAAAATTCACATATTCAGTCATATGCAAAAAGTAAAACATACATTTAGACTTTTTTACTGAATTCTATAGAACAACCATCAGTGAAATCCTATGGACTCTAAGCAATATGTGATAAAATAAAAAAAATAGTCAAAATATCAAAGTCCAAAATTATACAATGGAAATGATGCATTTAAACAAATTTTTATCAAAATAAAATAGTCTATGTAAGAGTTCAACTAAATATGTATATATTACTCATCACATGATCTGGGAAGTTAAAAAAATTTTAAAAGTACAAGATAAACATTGAAATTACAGTTAAATTGAGAAAAACAATATTTTATAAAAACTCCCATTTTCTTTACAACACCTTACAACTAACAATACAAAAATATGATTAAAAATAAAATAAATTTTGATATGGACAATAATATTCAGGGTAAATGTGAATGAATTTGAAGAGTAATTTACAGAAATTCTAACAAAGCTCATAATAATAATATTTCAAAAATCAACCTGTTTATTTTGATTGTAATTGTACAAGAATTGAATCACATTTTATGTGCCATCAAACATATATAAAAATAATGATCAATATTGAGTTAAAGTGATGGAAGTAACAATAAATCCAAAAGTTTCGTCAAAACGTTGTTATTAGATTGAAAGCATTAAATGATTGCAAATAAATTTGAGAAATTATTTATTATTGAATAACACTCATTATCATTAATACCATGAATTCATCCGCTTTACATAATTGTTGTTGATCCAGCATTTCCATTCATGTTCTTAGTTGAATATCAGATTTGTGATTGTCATAAGCGATTGCACTAGAAAAATAATTGTTTTATTATTTTGGTAATACACATGAGGGTAAATAATAATTAATACTGTGGTGATCCAATATTCATAACACGGTGAAGAGTACATATTACAATCAAATTATGCTTTACTGTTAATTTAAAATAAACCAATTTTAAACATCAAATATATTAAGAATGTGATACAATAAAATTCACATATTCAGTCATATGCAAAAAGTAAAACATACATTTAGACTTTTTTACTGAATTCTATAGAACAACCATCAGTGAAATCCTATGGACTCTAAGCAATATGTGATAAAATAAAAAAAATAGTCAAAATATCAAAGTCCAAAATTATACAATGGAAATGATGCATTTAAACAAATTTTTATCAAAATAAAATAGTCTATGTAAGAGTTCAACTAAATATGTATATATTACTCATCACATGATCTGGGTAGTTAAAAAAATTTTAAAAGTACAAGATAAACATTGAAATTACAGTTAAATTGAGAAAAACAATATTTTATAAAAACTCCCATTTTCTTTACAACACCTTACAACTAACAATACAAAAATATGATTAAAAATAAAATAAATTTTGATATGGACAATAATATTCAGGGTAAATGTGAATGAATTTGAAGAGTAATTTACAGAAATTCTAACAAAGCTCATAATAATAATATTTCAAAAATCAACCTGTTTATTTTGATTGTAATTGTACAAGAATTGAATCACATTTTATGTGCCATCAAACATATATAAAAATAATGATCAATATTGAGTTAAAGTGATGGAAGTAACAATAAATCCAAAAGTTTCGTCAAAACGTTGTTATTAGATTGAAAGCATTTAAATGATTGCAAATAAATTTGAGAAATTATTTATTATTGAATAACACTCATTATCATTAATACCATGAATTCATCCGCTTTACATAATTGTTGTTGATCCAGCATTTCCATTCATGTTCTTAGTTGAATATCAGATTTGTGATTGACATAAGCGATTGCACTAGAAAAATAATTGTTTTATTATTTTGGTAATACACATGAGGGTAAATAATAATTAATACTGTGGTGATCCAATATTCATAACACGGTGAAGAGTACATATTACAATCAAATTATGCTTTACTGTTAATTTAAAATAAACCAATTTTAAACATCAAATATATTAAGAATGTGATACAATAAAATTCACATATTCAGTCATATGCAAAAAGTAAAACATACATTTAGACTTTTTTACTGAATTCTATAGAACAACCATCAGTGAAATCCTATGGACTCTAAGCAATATGTGATAAAATAAAAAAAATAGTCAAAATATCAAAGTCCAAAATTATACAATGGAAATGATGCATTTAAACAAATTTTTATCAAAATAAAATAGTCTATGTAAGAGTTCAACTAAATATGTATATATTACTCATCACATGATCTGGGAAGTTAAAAAAATTTTAAAAGTACAAGATAAACATTGAAATTACAGTTAAATTGAGAAAAACAATATTTTATAAAAACTCCCATTTTCTTTACAACACCTTACAACTAACAATACAAAAATATGATTAAAAATAAAATAAATTTTGATATGGACAATAATATTCAGGGTAAATGTGAATGAATTTGAAGAGTAATTTACAGAAATTCTAACAAAGCTCATAATAATAATATTTCAAAAATCAACCTGTTTATTTTGATTGTAATTGTACAAGAATTGAATCACATTTTATGTGCCATCAAACATATATAAAAATAATGATCAATATTGAGTTAAAGTGATGGAAGTAACAATAAATCCAAAAGTTTCGTCAAAACGTTGTTATTAGATTGAAAGCATTTAAATGATTGCAAATAAATTTGAGAAATTATTTATTATTGAATAACACTCATTATCATTAATACCATGAATTCATCTGCTTTACATAATTGTTGTTGATCCAGCATTTCCATTCATGTTCTTAGTTGAATATCAGATTTGTGATTGACATAAGCGATTGCACTAGAAAAATAATTGTTTTATTATTTTGGTAATACACATGAGGGTAAATAATAATTAATACTGTGGTGATCCAATATTCATAACACGGTGAAGAGTACATATTACAATCAAATTATGCTTTACTGTTAATTTAAAATAAACCAATTTTAAACATCAAATATATTAAGAATGTGATACAATAAAATTCACATATTCAGTCATATGCAAAAAGTAAAACATACATTTAGACTTTTTTACTGAATTCTATAGAACAACCATCAGTGAAATCCTATGGACTCTAAGCAATATGTGATAAAATAAAAAAAATAGTCAAAATATCAAAGTCCAAAATTATACAATGGAAATGATGCATTTAAACAAATTTTTATCAAAATAAAATAGTCTATGTAAGAGTTCAACTAAATATGTATATATTACTCATCACATGATCTGGGAAGTTAAAATACTTTTAAAAGTACAAGATAAACATTGAAATTACAGTTAAATTGAGAAAAACAATATTTTATAAAAACTCCCATTTTCTTTACAACACCTTACAACTAACAATACAAAAATATGATTAAAAATAAAATAAATTTTGATATGGACAATAATATTCAGGGTAAATGTGAATGAATTTGAAGAGTAATTTACAGAAATTCTAACAAAGCTCATAATAATAATATTTCAAAAATCAACCTGTTTATTTTGATTGTAATTGTACAAGAATTGAATCACATTTTATGTGCCATCAAACATATATAAAAATAATGATCAATATTGAGTTAAAGTGATGGAAGTAACAATAATTCCAAAAGTTTCATCAAAACGTTGTTATTAGGTCGAACGCATTAAATGATTGCAAATAAATCTGAGAAATTATTTATTATTGAATAACACTCATTATCATTAATACCATGAATTCATCCGCTTTACATAATTGTTGTTGATCCAGCATTTCCATTCATGTTCTTAGTTGAATATCAGATTTGTGATTGACATAAGCGATTGCACTAGAAAAATAATTGTTTTATTATTTCGGTAACACACATGAGGGTAAATTATAATTAATACTGTGGTGATCCCATAGGCGTGCACAGATTTTCATTGCAGATGCAGCATATAAAATTAAGCAGCCCATTTTTTAACAATCGGCCAAATAAATGTTGAATAGTCAAAATAATAATTATTGATCATATTATACACAGGCAGTGTTATTGTTACCCAAGTGGTTTTGATAATATCATTTTTTTTTTTAACAATTAACAAATCTTTACATACAAAATTTAAGGAAAAATTTGTTCACTACTTTTGAAAACACCAAGTTACAATTACTATCAGACTTAATTATTTATAATATAAAATAATTATATTATTTATGGTTCACATCAATTTTATTTACTTTATTAATTATTATAATTTATATTAAATTATTAAATAATGAATTGCCCCAACCGGCCCATAGACTAATCAATCAGCCTAAAAAATGTGGCAGATGCAGCATATGAACCTTCTGCTGCACCCGTGCGCACGCCTATACTCCCCTTCAACCAAAAGAGATAATTATATATTTTGGTACAATTAAATGTAAAGTGTTCACTATACTAAGAGCTATGATATGTGTTTTAAGATTATACATATTACATTTATTTAATTTAGAGTACCCAATTGAATCATGTGCTGTATGGCAATTTATACAATATTAAAACTATATTTGATAAATCCCACCTCAGTTTAAATCAATTTTTAATTTAGAAGGATTGATAAAATATGAATTTAATTTAATAACTGTATACGTATATATGATTGAATATTAAATCTATTATTTATTTGTGATTATATACTTATGAATCTTTATATTGTATTTATTATATTGTATATTTTATATAAACTTCATTATTTTATTATATATATAAAAATTATATAAAAACCTACATTGTTTTACCTATATAATTTATATTTCTTTATGTTTAATACAATTTAAAAACATATACTAAATAAAATAAAATTTATTAAATATTTAAATGAACGATAGTTTTTTTTTTTCATTACCTAAAAACCTATAAATTATTTGAAATTTGCTTACCACTTTTTGATGCAGCAATAATAATTTCAGTTATTATATGATCAGAAAATTTATTGAAATTATAAAATAAACCTATTTGTTGGATATGAACAGATTATTTTTTTATCAGTAACAAATATGTTTTATTAAAATGATAAAATTATTAATCTTGACAATAATTTTCTTTTGATTTGTTCATCAAATAATGTATCTTATTAATAATATATTTTATTGTATTGATCAGATATTTTTTTTAAATAGTGTTAGCCATGACAATATTATGTGATCAAATTAATAATGTAAATTTAATCAATATGATAATATATTTGTTATTTTTCAAGATGTTCATAAATTGACACTTTAATGTTGTTAGTTGGACAAATCTGTTTGTTAACTGAACAGTGACAAATATTGTGTTGATCAAATCTATATTTTTATCAATAATACCAAGGTTTTTTTTCCTGTGTGTATCAGGATCACTGTGTCTATTTCAAATGCGACCTTATATCCTAGTCCAAGGTAAGGTTATGTATGGAGCTTCATCCAGTCAAACTAAGTGTAAGTAAAATATTAATAATTGTAAATTGATATATATTTAAGTAAGCTCGTGAATTTTGACCGCAACATAAAATTTTGACCACAACATAAATATATTTTGTTAATTTAAATCGGTTATTAGTTATTAATTTCAAAAATGACACATGGTGTAAAGTCTAAAAATAAAGAACAAATTAGGGATACAATTTTTTGATTCACAAGATTTTCATATTAATGATTTTTTATGTTGTAAGTTATGGAAGTTTGACAACGATCCTGCTTTATCATTGTTTTCATTTTTCTAAGTCCTTTTTCCAAGTTTTAATATGAAAAATCAAAGTATTGTAATGGTTTGTTGTGTTTTTGTTTGTGACGATAACAAATGCATTAGCTTCCATGTGTTTGTAATTCAAACACTGACCAACTTCTTGATCCACCTGGCAGTCTTTATTGTGTCATGATTTGAAGCAGTATTTATTATCGACTGATAGAAAATGTTATATAATATATACATATTTATAAAGATTATAATTTATAAGTTATTTAATCAAATGAGTGCAGAATTTGAGCATAAAAGTTTGTATTTTCTTAGAAATAAATAATATTATCAAAAATGTTGTAATTGTACCCAGACTCCCCTACAGTATCCTTGCTGTATTCATTTAATATAATACATAATTAATAATTATTTACATTTTACACATGTATTTCAGATACCATAAGAATTTTAAGAAATCACAAAAAATTATATTGATCAAGGTATATGAAATTTTATATGGCTGATGCCAAGTTTTGAGAAGAAAAAAAAACAAAAATATCAATTCTAAATTTATATCTTATAATGTATTGGTGTAATCATTTAGTTTATTTTATTTTACATAGTTAAAGTTAATATTTTAATTGTTTGTTTATATGGAGTAAAACTAAGTTCTAAATCACAATTTGGTGTTACATAACAGATTTATCCAATCTTACGCCTACCATCATTAAGACTTTAGGAAATAGAATTCAATCAGTGTCATTAAGATATGCATTATATATTACTTATGGAGCTAATTATTATTTGATCGTTTGATTATTTTATAATTTATTGTAAACATATTATAATATTATATTTATTTCAGTTACCTTTATAAATAAATTATTTATTCATGTTTCATTAAAAAAAAATTGTAACCAATTAGAGAGTTAAATCATTTACCTTTTACATAAAAATTAATAATGAATATATAAGTGTAGGTACACTTGCAAGTAATTTACCAAACTAAATTGTTGTTCCTATTTTCTTTGAAATTAGGTTTCATATAGGTATAATAAAAAGTCAAGTTTTTGTTACAAATAGGACACACTATCAATATATGCACGTGAAAATATTAAAAAATGTGGTTGAGTAATTTTGTGATTAATATAGCACTGGGTGTAATTAATGAGAGAAACATATTGCGAGTTTATAAATAAAATAAAAAAATATTGAGCTGTGATGTAACGGGTCATTTAAATAATGATCCTTCAAAAAAGATTTAAAATTTGGATACTATACTTGTTCCAAAAGAGAATTTACTTGTAATGCCATTACATGTAAATGGAAATCATTGGGTAATTATGTTTGCAGACTTTGATAATCAATTATATTTCTTTGACCCATTCGAAACTATGGAATATAATAAATGTAGACATAATTTTGTGTCCATACTAAGTGAACTGAAAAAAAATCATGTGTACGGGGAGATAGGAAATGCGTGGCCTGAGATGAATTTTCAACTATTTTCTGATTATTCTAAACTAACTGATTGTTATAACTTATAACTGTGGAGTTTATGTGTTGTACTATGCAGAGTGTATGATGAAAAATAAGATTAACAACGTAAAATTCAATAAAGAATTCAGCCCAGGAAATGATATTTAGAAAGGTGTTAAAAGATCTATTGTTGGAAAAATCTGATTTCATGAGAGATATTTGTTTGTATTGTGGGTTAGGAAACCACAATAAAAAACCGCGCCAAAATGCAGTACCTCCAGTTTTGTTGAATACAATGCTAAGGTGGTGTGGAAATCTGTTAAAATGTTTAAATATACTGGTATATATTTAACTTAGATAACTGTCTAGATACTGTACGTGTAAGTTCTGAAAACCAGATTTCACTTGTCATCCAATCTAAATATATATATATAATATATGTACATAATATAGACATAAAAATTATATTCTTTTGGTTATCACCAACTAGTTATTGTTATTTCCATTACTACATAGAATTATGACACTGCATCAGTTACTTTTTCTAATTCACTGTTTAATACCCAATATGATGGCCAACTATTTGGATAATAAAATTTTTGTGGTCCAACTAATACACATTGACATGATCCTTCAACAAACAAATTATGTTTCAATTATTTTGAGACATTATATCTAAAAATTAATAGGTCATATTCTCAAAAATATACAAAAAATTGATTCTGGATAAACATGTTTTATGTATGTTGCGACTGGGCTAGAGATAAAACAAACAGTGCGGTAACATCCACTTAAGGATATTATAGATTTTATAAAATACATACAAATTTAAGAAATATTCATTAATATCATATATATATTATATACCTTATGTCCTTATGAGTATACATAAAAATCAAAAGATTAATTTTCCTCTTACATATTATATTCATTAAACTTGCACAATTATATGAATTTTGGAGATTTAATAAAAACATAATTTTTCTTTCTTGAATAATTCTATAAAAAAAATATTAATTGCAATTACCTAGTTAACTAATAACATTACGATTTTAAGATTACCTTAACTCTTAAGTGTTATTCTTATTACATTTCTAGTGTGTTTTCTTGATTGAACTTCCATAATTAGGTAATTGCACGGATCACGGCTAATCATTACAAAAACAATTTTATGTTAAATTGACTGTAAAACACTAAAATGTCACGGACCAAGATACTAAGACTAAATAGTAAATACCACTTATAGTATAACTATACTTAGTATAGAAGTCTGTGCTAAATAGTAAATACCTACCAAAATGTAGATCATACTATCATAGTATTTTAGTTCGTGATTAATATACTGAGTATAGATTACGATAATTCCGTTATCAAAATATAATGATTAAACAACTATTGAACAGTGTAGCCGCAGAATTGATTGAAACCTAGTTTTATTCAAAATATTATTCAAAATTAATCCATTCTACCCGCCAGGATGGAAATTAAAAAAAAAAAAAAACATTTATTAAAAGGTTTGTTTGCGCCGTTACCGATCCTGTGATTATTGCGATTGTCAGCAACAGCATTTGTGTGGTGGATGGGAGCGGGAGGGGTTACCCACAGTGTAAACTTTAATATACAACATAATATTATAACTAATCTTACGGACGCAGTGCGACAAGGGTATATTATACACAAAAAATATGTATAATAATAACAATAATAATAGTAAGCAATAAGCATCCTGGACATTATGACACAAATAATAATAATAATAATAAATCAAAACTTGTGATTTTTAGAAACATTAAACAATAATAAAAATAAGACCGGAACTGAAACTTGGTAGGACTTTTCAATCATCGACATACATCACTAGTGTGTTCTACAAAAGTTCGAAATATGTCACGCACACACACCGGTAGAAAAACGTGAGACTTGAGCTGTATGACAGACCAACTAAATGAGTAAATTAATATTGAATTAATTTTGATTTTTAGCAATGGATTTTATGAAAATTGAATTAGTTATAAAAAAAAGAAATTTAACAGTAGCAATAGATTTTTTTAAATTTGAATAAGTAATAAATAAAGAAATTGAACAGTGGCAATAGATATTTTCATAGGTCAGAAAAGTACAAAATACATTAATCAAACAACAATATATATTTGATAATCGGATAAGCAATATAATTTAATTAACACACAATTGGACGTTAGCAATAGATTTTCAGGGTTGAGATAGACAACTGACAACTTGAGTACAAATTGACGATTAACAATAGATTTTTGGGAACCCTTGAATACTGTAATCAAATATTTCTAGCGGGACGTACATATCACTATATCAGTCATCAAGATAGTTTATGGGAAAAAAGCACAACTCACAGGACTATCCGAGGAACGAGAGAACCTTTTTCCGTTCAATGTTGACTGTTGTTACGGTGTTGTACGATTGAGAATGATTTTTCGAGCGACATTGTCATTTATCTTAAATTTTAGAAAACATTTTTAGGGCTGGGATTTTGATGCATCTTTTTTTGGTGTATTGAACTGTTACTGATTTTTTTTGTTTATAATAATTGTTTTGATTTATGATTTTGGTATGAATTGATTTTTTTCAATATTTTTAATCTTAAACTGACAAATAAAAATAAAAATATGTTATAAATAAATATATATATTTTTTGATTTTAATATTTAAAAAATGCCTTAAGCTGACAAATAAGTGATAAATGTATTGATTTTACAATGATGTGTGTGTTTATTTTTATTTATCAAATTTAATTTCACATAAGTTTATTATTCTGTAACCAAAAACTCAAAGAAATATAGTAATTGATATCTATTAAATATATTGTATATTTTGTATTTTTAATAATGTGGCAACGTTGCAAAAGTTAACAGGTAAAAACATTCTCAATCGTGTCATTAAAAAAGGTATGGCTGATAAGGACCATTCTCAAACGTGTTATACCCTTTATTGTCCCGTAGATTTTTAGTTTTTACCTTTAAATGGTAAATGGGGTAACAGGGGCGCATGAATACGACGTCATCGTTGCGTTGCAGCTGCACAACATAATGCCAGCGTTGCGGCGGCGACCGGCGCTCGTCTACAAAGAATTACAGCTGCAAGTGTCTACTAAGTTCCTGATGATGGCTGGTACGATACAAAACTGCTTGTAAAATATTTCACAAAAAAAAAATTGAGCCAGCCGAAGGAATAAAAATAAATAAATGTTATCACAAAAATATTGGTCATCTATACAAAAAACTACTATAAATAAGTTAGATTAGTTAGAATTAGAAAAGTTAAATTTTAACTGTATTATATCAGCACTATACTATACTCCGTGTCAAATAAGAGCGCACCGGCCGGCCACAGGCAAAACCGGTTTTGTTACGTAAAATTGGTGCGCTCTTATTTGGTACAAGGTATAGTATACTGACTATACTGTATCAGCCATCATCACATATTATACCATCATAAACAATTGTTACCAATTGGCAATTAGTCTGTAATAAAATAACTTATAGTAGTCAATAGATATATTATTATGTCACATACATGTTGTTCGATACCTAGACTACTAAGTACCTATATTTAATAAATTAAATTGAATATAAATTTCCTAATAGACTCTAGTATAATACAGAATTGTAGCAAGAAACAGAAACGACCCTAGCAGTAAACCAAATTTGTGTCCCTCATTAAATTACGCTTAAAATAAAAAACCGACAGGTATTATTTTTAATTTTGTAGATTATAATATTTGAATTGAGAATGCCACTCGATTGCGCCTTTGATATAATTTTGCCCCTGGCAAATGGTGCCTACGACGCTGGTATTATATCCCACTTAGACTTGAGATTGGTAGGTATTACTCTGGGTACTCATTGTTAGTTGATACTTTGATAGCACAAAAAGAATAGCTTTAAAATAAAAAGTTGAAAAATGTTGGAGATACATCAGAAAATGTGTGGTGGGTTTAGTTTCGTTGATAAATAGATGAATTTTTAAAGTTTTTTCTCATGACATACGATTATTTAACACCGGTCGTCACTTCTTCATCAGACAAATTATGTAATATGATATATATTAATTATTAGGTAGTTAATCAATTTGTTATACACGAAAAACACGAGTTTAAATTATTTTAATGACACGAACAGGAAAATGTACTAATTTTTTTTTTAAACAAGACACATCGAGTTTCCACAACGATTTGTATTCGTTAATAACATAGAAAGATAACTATGACCAAAGTGGATTCGATTATTTTTATATTTTTAAATTATTACAAAACAAAGTATTACAAATAAATATTATATAATTAATTATAAAATTTTTATTTAATCAAAAATATAGAAATTATTTTTTTTTTAACTGAATAAATCAAAACAATTATTGGTTGCTCAGATATTGAATAATATACTTTTCTGACATAAATTAAGCCACTGTATTCCCTACCAATGAGATGATATGAAATCAACAGTATAACATAAAATATTTTTAAATATCACCGCATACGCATTTTTTCCTTAAACCTACAAATTACAATTTGTTATATTGTGAGTAAAACTCAATATTGAAAACATATAAGGCCTTTAAATGTAATAGTAGATGTATAGGACTGTAAATATTATCTAATTAACGATACAATTTATTTTAATGGTGAAAATGTTATCCTCTCTGAATAATACATCCATGTCTTTTTTTTCTCAATTTGTTTGGCAACATAATTTATATCTCTATCGTCTGTTTGATTACATGACAATATTCCTATGGTCCAAACTACAGCCAATAACAATCTATCAAAACTGTGAAAATTATTTTACTTATTACTTATTATGTGATCCAATAAATAATATATGGTACCTATAATACTGAACGTACCTCATTAATTTTTGAGACCATAATTAGAAGACATGAGGAACTTGGGAATCCCATATTTGATAATAATCGATCAAATTGTCGGGATTTCAACGAACAATAATTTTCATTAATCAAATAATAATAAAAAATCTGTGGAAAAAAATTTATCGATTACAAAACTATTTAATAATTGAAAATTCGTACTACATATTTTACTACATTTATGTATTTAAGCTTATACTAGAATGTGCATAATACCTATTATGAAAAATAAATTGTCTAATATAGGTATGAAACGTATTTCAATATATTAGTAAATAATTGATTATTTACATGAACTTAAAATAATATTCTTTCAATATATTTAATATTTATGGGATAAAATTCATGTTAACATATTTTACATAGATTATGTAATTGAAAATAGAGCCCTTCGCAAATTTTAAAACCCTTAAAAATGTAAATTATAAAAAAAAATAATTATAAATGTTGTGCATTATAATGTTACATAAATAAATAATAATGATAATAGTGAATAAAAAATAGATAATAGTATGTGAACATTATGATGAAAGACATATATTTTAATCAATACAATTTACCATACCTAGTGAGAAAGCTGAATAATCAACAGAATAATAAAAAAAAAAGTAGTGTATTATTATATTAACAAATTTTTGTATATTCTAATTTTGTGCATCTTAAATTCTTAATTGTTTTTTTTTAATTATCTAATGTATTGATAGAAATGTTTTAAAAGTTGAATGGATGTTTTATAGTTTATGAAATAAGCAGGCATAGGAATAGGCAGGCACCAACTTGAGAATTATGACTGCGAGAATTATGTACGGAGTAAATAACAACCGGGATAACAACATAGTTTTTAAAGATAATCAAAATTAGAGAAAACATTTTTTAGTGTTTATTCAAATAATTTTAAAATGATAAATTGAAATTAATCCATCTAATTTAATTTAAATATAATAAATTCATTTATTTTACTTTACCGGGTTGAGTCCTATTATCTCGGTAATATCAATTGCTAACATAATCATAAATAATATAATCCACATGGAACAATGCAAATAAAAGAAAATAATTTCAGCATAATTTATTATGTTCAGATTCCACAAGCATATCTCGGGAATTTCTTGCCAAAAGCCAATAACTCCCTAACAAAAATATGTTTATACCTAATTACATGATACCGAATTATTGTACAAAAAAGAAAAAAAATTGTTAATTAGTAACTAGTTTTTACGTTTAAAATAGTTGAAAGCAAGACAATTTTAGTAAATTTGAAATAACAATCAGGCAATCCACATGAGTTGCCAATACGTTTAATGACAACCCCAACTATTGAAGGTAAATATAAATAACAAGTTGCGATTGTCCAGTTCACAATTATCCTAAAATAAATACCTAAAACAATTGGGTTTTTAAAATATAGTTAGTCATAAATCATAATATACATCCACATATAAATAGCATACAAAATGTACTATAATAATTAATAGGTAGGTTTATAAGAATTACAATCTTTTTTTACAATTTATTATATGAACTTATTGAAAAGTCAATTAACATATTTACAAAACAAAAATAATAATGAACAAAAAACGATATTGAAAACTGAATATATATATATATATTAGGCGCAAATCGTGAAGCATTTAAAATTCAAATTTTGACAATATTTGGTATAAAAATTGAATATAAATAAAACCACAATAAAAATATCTCGAACATTTAAATTAGGTGATGAAACATGAATCATGATGCTCTCATGATAAAAACATTATTTTTTATAACACCTACCAAAAGACAATGTTGTGAATAATTTATCTAAATCAAGATTATAAATATATGAAGTATTAATAATAATTAATGGACTTGTAAATTCTTAAATTTTTAATTGATATAATTATACGAGTATAACCTACAAAAGGAATTTTTAATAGAAATATTATTTTAAAGATACACATTTATTCACAACTGATTGAATTGTGTAACTTAAAAATAAACATTATTGACTTATTCTCCTGTTTTACTACTTACACCAAGTATATAGTTTCTGTGGTGGATAATTTTAATTACTAGTGGCAGTAGGTGCATTGTTTATTAGATATTATTATTAAGTGTTTGGTTATTATAGTACTTTACTACTGATAATAAATCTTATATAAATATTTTGTGATTTTTATTGTGTTATATGTGTTGACTTTATTGTATTATATTTATGTTACTAATACTGTTTAAAATTCTAAGAGTTTATAATGAGTCCATCAGTAATAACATAAAAATATAATTACAATCATATAGATGAACATTAAATATTAATTAGCTGAAGTCAGGAGACTTAATATTTTAAAATTTAATTCAATGGATATAATATATACTCTTAGGTACTTTGACCTATAACTGGCTAGCTTAAATATGTATTTAGTAAACAGTTAATTAAATTAACACATATTATAATTTACAAGGGGCAACTTCATTTGTCTATAATTGTCTATTATATTTCATTCTCCAGATCTCTCCCTGGAATGCTATACCAATAGATAACAATTAAAAATTAAGAATACTGCAGGTTCGTAACACACACCAACAACCCCAACTTCCGACTTACTTGAACCGGATGGTAATAAATCATTATCGGATGGCAGCGCAGTGTTGAAACCGACGAGGAAAAGGCCGAAACGCAAGACGGACACAATAGTAACGTAAATGCCGGTGATCACGGAGATTATAGCTATCGATATACAACAGATGCTACCATTGCTACCGCGTCCTCGGAAAACTGTCGTATTACCCATATCCATCGTCGTCCGCCAAACACGAACCATCTGAACTTGTTGAAGAACTAAAATGATATATTAATTGCACACATCGTTATATTACGTAGTAGTGCAGCACGTCCTGTATAATATCGAGATCTATTAGCAATAGTAAAATATTTGAGTATTGTGTTATTAACTATTAAGTACCTAATGTTTATCAATGTCGAAAAACAATTTTTAATATTTTTATCACTTATTATTAGTAGAATAGTTGGGTTGAAGTATGGCTTTTGGGTCCGAGAAAAATATCCGAAAAAATTACAAGTCCTTATCATAATTTAGCAATCAGTGTGACCGCCCGAAGAAATATTAAAACTATAATTAAAATATATAATAATAATATATAAGTATATTATATAGTATATTATTATTATATTATATATTAAGTTAATTTGCATAGTATAATATTACGCACTATTTTAATATGCTAAATATTCAAATTACGTGAAATTCCTATACTTCCTATATTATAATAACTATAATAAAAAATAAGCATATAAAATCAAATCATAATAGCTAAGTATACATACCTATAAAAATTGCATGTATTTAATGTATTGTATGTATTTAACACATTGTATTACTTTTTTAGTTAAGTATACTAAAAATGTCAAAATATCTTATCACAATAATGATTTTATTTTCGTACGCCGCCATAGAAAAACGTCCCGCAGTCAAAATTTCGATTTTTCGATTTTCCGACCGTTTTTCACGGACGTGTATGGCTATTGGGTCTCGATAAAAATGTCAAAATATCGAAAAAAACCTTAATGATTGTTGTATTATAGGGAATAAAAAAGGCCGTTACATATTTCTACTATATTATTATGTTTATTTCAATGTATTTATTTTATTGAAATTAAATATAAATATATATTGATATATATTATATCTACAGACTACATTAAATAGGTAGTAACTATATTATGTATTTATAAATTAATGTACTTGCGCAGCGACTTTATTCTGAATTAGTTCTGAAATTAAAACATATAATACAGTTTTTTTACATCTACTTATACCTATATAATATTATGAACCAAAAGTTTAATTTTTTTTTTTTATTTGTTTATATTACCTAATTACTCTACATTTAAAATTTGTCAAGTGATTAACAACACCATGACCACTAAAAAAAAATTTTTATCCTATATAATATATATATATATTATATTGTCAAACTGCATGATCGTCAAGATTACAAAATAATATATGAATAATTTTTATACAAATATTGTTTTTTCAATGTATGTTACGTTAAAAATGTAGTGTCTAGATTGTAGTATTATATTGGCAATATTTTAATTTAACATTAAATTTAAATTTAAATATTTGTAAATTGGTAGCTCAAAAATTCTTATATAATTACCCAAATATCTGACCACAAGGATTATATAAATAAAGTATTTTACGTATTACATCCAAAGCCTCACATATTTTGTGCAAAATAATAAATTATATTATTATATTTAATTCCTGTAATTTCAATTATTCTTATCGTGCGTTATTTTGAAAACCTATTATGATGGTATTATATAACTATAATTGATTATCGTTTACAACTTTTAGAAATTTAGAATATTATTAGTTAGCATTCGTGAACTAGCTGTTCTATCCAATATACAAATATTTGTCTTTGTAGTATGGAGTTAAATAATTTACTTTTGCCTAACCACCTTACAGTGTTTTCACTCGGTGCCTATTTAGGTACTGATGTTAATGCAAGTATACGAGGTGAATCTGTATTCATTCATTTTGGTATAATACCTGGTGAATTTGACATCCCTCAATGTCACTGCGGTAGGTGTATGTTTAAAGTGGCAGACCAAAGTCGCAAATTAAAATATAGGTTCAAGTGCTCTGAAGGCCACAAAATTTCACCTACCAAAAATACTTTTTTGGAATATGTACATACTGCAGGAGAGTTGGGTACACATAAAATAGTACAAATGGCGTACCTTTGGATAATGAAATCCAATACATCCACTATCCAACAGGAGGTAAATATTAATACTTAATTTTTACACTTAAAAATATTAATAATCAGGAGATCGGCTCTTATTTCGCAAATTATTATTTTTGCATCTAATTTTATTTTTAATATTACATAGGTAATATTAAATTAAATATACAAAAATATTAAATCTACTAAAATCAAAAATCGTATTTATTATTAACATATATTTACCGTATTATACAAAAATATATACATGATTATAGAATTATTTTTCGTAAATTTAAAATAATTAGTTTTCCTTTTTTAACAAAAGGTTCAAGTTTCAAAAGAAACTGCGTTAGCATTTTGCGAGTACTTCCGCGATGTTGCTACGAAAATTGCAAACCACGACTATATATTAATAGGAGGTAGTCGAGACATCGTGGAAGTAGATGAGACACATTTGTTTAAAGCCAAATACAATGTGGGACGAGTAATGACATGGAATGCTGTTTGGCTTTTTGGTATTAATAAATACCTAATTTAAAATGTATTTAATAAACGTATTTTAAACAAAATATTTACATTTTATTTCAAAATTTAATTGTAGGCGGTATAAGTCGTACGACTAAAAAAGTGTTTGGTAAAATTGTTCCCGACAGAACTACAGATACGCTATTGTCAATAATGCAGACTTATATAGACGATGACACATTTATCTGTAGTGATATGTGGAGAGGCTATAATCCTTGTGGTCAGATATTTAGGTAATTATATAAGAATTTTTGAGCTACCAATTTACAAATATTTAAATTTAAATTTAATGTTAAATTAAAATATTGCCAATATAATACTACAATCTAGACACTACATTTTTAACGTAACATACATTGAAAAAACAATATTTATACAAAAATTATTTATATATTATTTTGTAATTTTGACGATCATGCAGTTTGACAATATAATATATATATATATATATATACAGGATAAACATTTTTTTTTAGCGGTCATGGTGTTGTTAATCACTCGACAAATTTTATGGAACCCCCTAAACATTTGCCTCCTTTGTGGGTGCCAGCAGGACGCTTTACACCTGAATGTTATGATAAGCAATGGGAGGGGGGCCTTCCTAATAACGGACTTGCTCCATTGCGGTACCACACACAGCATATCGAACGGGCTTGGAGAGAATTAAAACGAATTTTAATAAGGTGCAATTCAAAAGCAGTTGCAGATTCGTATATTGGTGAATGGATGTACCGTACAAATATCCTGCAAAGATGTGGTACTGTGCAGGACCAATTTGTACGATTCATGTCTGATATAGCACGTGCATATCCCGGGATCGGATTTAATCCAATGACCCGTAATATTGAGAATTGTCAATGCCCTGAGTGCTGAAATGCAGGGTAAGTATTTAAAGTACTCACTCAGTACAAGTACTTAAATCGAAAATCCGACTACGTGACGTTTATCTACTACGGTACACGAACGAAAAACCTCTTAGACGTTTTTCGATATTTTGAAATTTTTTTAATGAAATTTTGAAATTTTTTTTCATAATATTATATAGGTATAAGTAGATGTAAAAAAACTGTATTATATGTTTTAATTTCAGAACTAATTCAGAATAAAGTCGCTGCGCAAGTACATTAATTTATAAATACATAATATAGTTACTACCTATTTAATGTAGTCTGTAGATATAATATATATCAATATATATTTATATTTAATTTCAATAAAATAAATACATTGAAATAAACATAATAATATAGTAGAAATATGTAACGGCCTTTTTTATTCCCTATAATACAACAATCATTAAGGTTTTTTTCGATATTTTGACATTTTTATCGAGACCCAATAGCCATACACGTCCGTGAAAAACGGTCGGAAAATCGAAAAATCGAAATTTTGACTGCGGGACGTTTTTCTATGGCGGCGTACGAAAATAAAATCATTATTGTGATAAGATATTTTGACATTTTTAGTATACTTAACTAAAAAAGTAATACAATGTGTTAAATACATACAATACATTAAATACATGCAATTTTTATAGGTATGTATACTTAGCTATTATGATTTGATTTTATATGCTTATTTTTTATTATAGTTATTATAATATAGGAAGTATAGGAATTTCACGTAATTTGAATATTTAGCATATTAAAATAGTGCGTAATATTATACTATGCAAATTAACTTAATATATAATATAATAATAATATACTATATAATATACTTATATATTATTATTATATATTTTAATTATAGTTTTAATATTTCTTCGGGCGGTCACACTGATTGCTAAATTATGATAAGGACTTGTAATTTTTTCGGATATTTTTCTCGGACCCAAAAGCCATACTTCAACCAATAGTTGTTGTAGCTAGTTGTAGGTGGACTACCGGACACCAGCTGGACTACTGTCGTTCGTTAGTCGTTACAAACTTACAACGGTTCAGAATATGACGTTAGTAAAGATAATTACCAATAAATAGTTAAGCAGGTTTGCAACAATAACGATTTCGAGTGTTGATAATTAACTTTTAAACACAATTAATATGTACTTGTTTGTATCATATTAGTACAAATTTAAAATCAATTATTATCTGCAGTTAACAAGTACTATTTTTGGACTGCCAAATAATCACAGAATATAATATTAATCTTATTACTTATTATCTTAAATTTTGGTTGAGTCTTGAGTAGTATTTAAGATCTATGGTATTACCACAGAAGAAAGTGCATTTATCAAGTGTCTACAGTGTCTACACTCCCATCGGCCTCTCTTTGAAAGAATAAACCTTGAGTAGGTATTGCCAAAGAACCGAAAGAACAAAGCTATTATCTGTTCACAGATTTATAAAAATAGTATTTTTATACATAATTATGGTAATTGGTAATTAGTATTGATAAAACTGAAAACCCAAGGTAAATGGATAACCTATTAATCCTCCTTGCAGTAGAACCGTCCGAAACGTATATATAGTTAGGGTCATCATTCACCACAAGTCTTGTTTAAAATAGTATGGTCTCTTTTATGATAATCCAATTTAGTTTATAATAAATTAATAAAAATAATATATATATATGTATATACAAGTATATACATCATACATAGTACACACAGGTTAAGGTGTATGTAATTAAATTAAAAATATAAATTTCAAAAATGAACAAGTTTTCACAATACTACCCAAATACACAAAAAGTAAATTAACACACCCTCACGCACGTAAATGTATGTTGAGCATATATTAATCTGTGAGTTATTGAGTTATAAGAACTTTTAAATCGTAATATTTTACATAACTTCTTTGGAAATTAAAATATTCTAAAAAACCAATGTTCAAATACTGATAATGTTAGAGCCATAAAGTTTTATAATTAGTTCTAAATTCCATAGTAATTATAAAAACAAAATATAAGCTATAATATTTTTTTACTTTAAGCAACAATCAACTATGGCCATTAGCATTTTTTAAGGGTTAAGGTTAGTTAGTATGGTACATGGGTTATGTGAGGCAAGGACCACTATATATTAATTTACATGAAACAAATTTAAATAATTACATAAGTATATTAAACCCTTTAAATTCTAAGTAATATAATAAGTACTCAATTGTAATTCCTACAGGAGACTCTAAATTTCCAATGTAAATTTTGTAGCAGATACGCCCAAATATTTTCAATTTAGTCATTAATTAACTATTAAGGAAATTCTCATATAGATCATGGTTGATTTGTTATTTAACATAATAATATAAAAGACTCTATTATTCTCAATATATTGTGTATATTAATTGATTTATCTTTATTTTTTTTTGTTCTAGTGAAAATTTGATTTTAAATTATTTATTTATTTCACATGAGTTGGTACATATACATTTAAAAAAATTGCACTCTAAAATTGCACTTATATGCCACTGTTCTGCCATACTCAAAAACCATAATGTCAACACACTAATCATAATTCATAAACTATTAAGATACTAAATTATTGTACATAAATAATGTATTTTATTATATAGCTTTTTAGAAATTCACGACTAGGGCTCAGAAATGATAGAAGTTAAAACTTAAAATACGAGAGCAAGAATATTAAATATGCAACTCCTACAACTTCCTAAAATATATTTATAATACCATTTAGTATAGAATATAGACAGAACTATAGTATCATAGTAGTACTATTTATACTCAATTATAACACATCGAATATTTAAAATATGATAAGCATAATAACTAACAAATATAATAACCAAAATAAAGCGTAAATAATGTTAATAATTAATATATATAAGATTCAATCCTCTTTTTTACCAAAATATACCTAAAATATCTTATGAAAAATTGAAAATGGTCCTGACTTTTGTTATCATCAAATAAAACTTCTGGTAATATACTTGAATTCAACACAAAGTTAACTTGAAAACAAATTTTCCACTTTTTTATAAATTGAATTTCTGAGACCTAACTCTTTAAGATAAGATTTATAAATGTTAAATATTAAGAATTTAAAATGTTAAGGTAAAATATTAATTTAAAAATGCAAAAATTGTTTTCAAAAAATTGCATGGAATAAATAGGTTATAAATAATATAACTGAAAAAATATTGATCCTTTTGACAAAAAAAAAAATATATCAACATAAACACACTCAGAACATTGCCTTATTTACTAATTAAAAACAATCATTATTAAATTTTCTTAATGTTTAACAATAAAAATTCTGACTTATACAATTATACCATATGATATTATGCTTATGTATTTTGTTGCTAATGAATTTAATTTGGAACTGCTGTTGTAATTGACCAATTCTACAATTGTGCATAATTGAATCTGAATTTGAATGCTTCTTAGTTCTTTATTGAAATTTTTCTTTTTTCCATTATTTAAACTAAAATATAAATCGATAAAAATAAATGTACATGTATATTATGTATAAAAATTAAATAGGTACTTACCCTTTTCATAATATTTTAAATTTCTTTGGATTGAGAAATGAAAAATTACGGTTTTCTGAGCTTAAATCATTTCTAATATATTTTAAATACCTCTCTTTCGTGGATTGTAATGAACGACAATTAAATACCTGAAATATAAAGGAATATAATTTGTTTCATAAGTTTAGTAAAAATTCTTTTTTGATGTTATAATTGTTGTTATTACATAATACATTTAAGTATTTGGTAGAAATAGATTGATTTTAGATTTAGAATTTAAAGAAGAATGATGAATTAAATTTTTGAATCTTACAAACTTGGATTGAAAAATTAACTACTATAGAAAGTAATAATATGTAAAAAAAATATTGAGTATGTAAAAAATATCAAGTCAAATGTAAAAAAATAAATGTATAAAAATATTAAAACTCTTTAGAGAACACTACACACATAATTGTTGTCTCCGTCTTTCAACTGTTAGTAACTGTTGTAATAAACAAATTTACACTTAGCAGATCAATTTAATTCCGTTAGTTTAAAAATTAGAGTAAATTTACCTATTATGAAACTTGATGGGAAGAACATTATCTGTGTTTGTATATGGGTTTATTAAGATAACTTAGTTTTTAAGTGAGTTATGAGCATTTTTAATTTACATTTTGTATATTATATGCATAACTTGCTACAAAATTGAACTATTGTAAAAATAACCACATATAATTTTCTTAACATCAAGTTTCATAATAGATCAATTTACTCTAATTTTTAAACTAATGGAGCTAAACGTGATATGCTAAGCTAAATTTGCTAAAATATTATGCACTTGTAAGACGGAGCCAACAAATGGTTGTGTAACGTCCTCTTAAGGTATGTAAAATGTTATTTTAGTTATAACATCTGCCTACAGTACTGAATTGTTATATAATAAGATGTAACAATAATGACGTAGAATACAGTTTTTTTATTTACATATTTACATAATTTTTGTGTTTTAAATGAAATTTAATCTAGTCTTAAAAACATTTTAGACATAAATCACTTCATAGTAGCCATAATACGCTATTACTTACTAGTTTTCAATTTATTACATATTTTATTTTTACTTCAATCAGTTAACTTCTATGAAATATTAAAATGAAAAAGAAAATATATATATGTAGGATTGGGCACCAAAATATACACTTGAATAACCAACAGTACACTAGTAACGAATCAACTATTTATTGATGCACAAATAACAAAATACAAACTTAAACAATCAACAACAACAAACGACTAATGGAACACTCGCACGTCAAAACAACACTAACGCTTAGCTTCCACCCACCACCCTAGCTGTATCAGAAACCGGCCCTCTCACTGGTAGACAACTCAACTCCACAAATACAACATGAATTTTAACAATTTTCAAACAATAAATCATACAGTTTTTTTATGTTGATATAAGGGCAATAGACAAAAATAAATAAAAGTTCCCTTATAAATTAGTTTCTAATAACCTTGCTAAATTGGTTAATTTAAGAATTGTTAAAAAAAACTATAAAAATGCAAATAATTAGATTATGTTACCAGTGTATGCTGTGATCATGATGGCCATTGAACAAGCTACTGGCATTGTTGCCATCACTGGTACAGACGCCGCAGGCAAGTTACTAAAGATCAGAAAAGTGACCTGATTTCGTAAACCTGTTTCAGTGTTTCATATCCCAGAACTGGTAGTTTAATTAAGCCACATCAGTCGAGTTTGGGTTGAATTTATGACATGTAAATACCACCAATTCATTTTTTAACCTATAAAAAAAACAAAGTTCAATAATATTTCAAAAGATCAAATTCAAATCTGAATGCACATACATGACAAAATATAAATATAATAATAATAATATACATATATACCTACAATAAAAAGAAAAGAATAAAATATAAAAACTAAATTTCACAAGGCTAGATACAGTTAGGAAAATTTAGTATTTAGAGTATTACACTTCACACAATTTATGGACACAGAGCGTCAACCATACAATGTTATTGAAAATGTATTGGTCTATTACTATCATAATAATATATACTTACAGTTTTATACGATAATAATCAAGAATCAAACATTTAAACAATAAGACAGAACTCGTTGTGTTAATAATAATGTTGGCCTTAAATTGGAAAATGAAATGTTTAAGGATAATCAAAACCAAATTTTTAAATGAAATTGGCCGAAAGATAATATTGGTGGAGTGTGTGGTTGTTTTACAGTTCAAAAAATTATGCCAATGGAATTTATATTTAAAAAAGTGCTGTCACCCTAGGCAGGAGGTCAGATACCTGCGGCTGGCTCATCTGTTGCTCTTTGGAAAATGCATCAATATCTTTAACTCATAAAATACAAATTGAAATTTGGTAATTTTTTTATATTACAGGTATAATTTCTTTTAGATGCTTTATTTTTATTTTCAAACATTTTCTAATATGAACTTTATTAAAAATAAATTAAGAAGCAAATATTAGCCAACTGAATAGCTCAGGGATAAACTGATATCAGCTTAGACACATGTTTGAAGTTGAAAACTATACATTATTCTACAGATTTAATAATAATAATAATGTATAAATGAAACTAAGTTTTTATAAATTTAACGGTATTAAATGTTTTTAATACCTACCAATTTCTAATGAAATTGCTTAGTAAAATATATTAATCGTTTTATGTACTATGGTATGTATTTTTATCAACCATTGTTGCTCTTCAAAAATCATGATTTTTTTTTTTTTAAACAGCTTATTTACTAGAAAAAGTGTCCGGTCCGTGCCCTAGGTTATTCATTCACTCAATACGTACAGTTAGGTATGTTGATTATCTGATCACTTCCAGGCCATGGTTCTTCTCTACCAATACGTGGACTTCAAACGAGTACAAGCTGGTATTTTTAAGTGATATAGACTTTCCTTTCGAATGTTGATAGTTTGATGTAGCCAACGTGCCAACGTAGCAATTTAATTAAAATTTGAGAAATATATTAAACTGATCAGAGAAACGAATAAATAATAATGTTCAATGTTCATGTGTGAGGTGTGACTACTGACTATCACATAATATATTCATATTATACGTTATCAGTTATGAATGATAAACTATATACACTGACTTATATAATATTTATAGAATATTTATATATCATGATTATACCACAGATTAGGTAGGTTTGTAATCTGTGATTATACAGAACCGGACTGGCACCGGTTTGTTGTATTATGGCACAGGCGCACAGCCACGATAGTTCGGCTACTTACCACTATGTTGGTGGTTGTAAGTTAATCGTGATCCAATAAAATGTGTTGGCAATAAATCTGGTAAGTGGATGTTGCTCTGCTGTACAGAAAAAATAAAAATTCAAGATCAGTATAATTATATCAAACACTGATATAAACTAGAATAATTTAAAATAATAATATAATGTATTTTATCTATATAGAATATACGTCGTATATAAATATATTATATATATATAAAAGAAAATCAAATTTTAAACTTATAGGTAGTTATAAAAAATTGTTTAAAAATCGTCATACTACTCATACTTAGGCCATGACTCGAGAGTAATGACTGATGAGTATAAAATGAAATGTTTACAAATTGCATAATTCCATGCGATCTATATTATATTTTATATTATCTATATTATCTATCTTATATTTTGCGTTTTTTTTAATAATATAACTGAAGTATACTGAGTAACCTAATGTAATGTAGGTACTTATTGAATAGGTAATTTGTGAATGTGCTTTAGAGAAACAATTATTATTTAAAGCACACAAGAGGGATCATAAAAAATGTTTTTTCGAATGGGCCGATACTTTGTTGAGGGCCGGTAGAAGTTTAAAATCTCGGTGGGCCGAAGTCTATCCGGCCCTGGCAGAAGGATACAAGTGGGTTACTATAATGGATGGTATTAAATTTGAATTTAATGATATAATATCATTGTATACGAAAAACGATTTTGAGTGAAGACGATTTGTCGATACAGGATATTTTATATTATATTACTTAATTATATTGTTATTATTTATAAAAAAAAAAAAAAAATGAAGATCCCTATAAAATAAATTCCAAATTAATCAAATCAGATTCATTATGAACCCGACTCACTCAGTCATTCATAGTAGGTATATACAATTTATTATTAAGTATTAATATGAGTCATTACCAATATTAACTGCTAATATTAGAATATAAAGTATACTTTAAAAATTTAAGTAAACAAAAATAATATTTTTAAATTACAACTTTAATTAAAATTGTTATTCTTGATTATTTAATATGTAATTTCATAAAAATTTGAAGTTCAAATAACTAAAAACAAAAAAATTGTGTTTGAATAGTTTTTAAATTTTTCTTGCAGCAGAATTATAACTACTTGTGTGGAACCTTGTTTTAAATTTTCAATCCTTAGCTATAGTTGAATCTTTATACATTAATGACAACTAAAAAATTTGTTAATTGTTAATTTTGTAAAAATTTGAAATTTAATTGGTTATTACAAAAATCATGGCTATGTTATTTTTAATATTTTCCAACTGCAGATATAATATCAACATAATGGGGAACTTTGTATTAAATTTCCAAGCTTTTTGACCTAACGAATAAAATTATTGTAATGGCACTAGAATAAAAAACTAGAAATTATTTATTTGATAAAATTTGAAAAATTCATGAACAATCCATCTGTTGAATTTTAAAATCTTAGATTTTAAAAGATAAAATTGTAAGAATTTTTAACTAAAAAAAATTGCAAATTTTCATGATTTTTACATATTTTTTCAAAATTTGAAATTAAAATGCTCATTAAAAAAAAATGTTGACTATGTATTTTCAATATTTTTAAATGAACATTGTAATATTAGGAGCCTTGTATTAAATTTTGAAGCTTTTTTACCAATCGAATAAAAATTTATTGTCATTTATAAAAAAATAATCTAAAAAGATTGAAAATTTCAAATGTCAATAAAATAATTTTAATAGATTTGGGATATTTTAAAAATTTTATCAAAGATAGAAGTTGACAATATAAGCATTCAGTGAAAGTTTCAAGTATTTGTTTAAGAGTTACACCAATATCTAAAATCGATTTTCTCAAAACTTTATTTTGCATAAAAATGCCCGTTTATTCTTAATTTTTTTTTGTTTTTCCGGTGCTTATAAAAATTATTGAGAATTTCAAAATTTCACCTCATCACACCAACAAGATTCATTTCCAATCGGAAGAGCTACTGAAGTTGAAAATCGAAGCATAATATCAATAACTTATCGTGTACACAGATAAAAAATAATAACGCTCATCATCGTAGAATCACTACATTCATCGCTCCACTCAGAATCTATTATATTATATTATAAAATAATAAATATCTATAAGGCTATAGGTAATTCAGACGGACCTTATTAATTACCAAATGAATATAACATTAAAAATGTGTAATTACGCAAAAATGTTTAAACAAAAAGGTGGGAAATTAATATGAATAAAGACGGGAAATATAAATATAAATAAGACTCTAACCAATAGCTATATTATAATTGGAAGTTAGGGTATAAGATTTGTATCATTCTATGTCTTTATAAGTTGAATCGGTAAAAACATTAAAAAACAACTTACAAGCAAATGTTTTAAACTTTCACGGTATTAGAAGTAATTTATTAACGGTCTTATTTAAAAGTGGCCTGAAAATATCGATTTGCCCGGTAACTATAGTATGTATTTTAGAGTCTCCTCGGATCTATAGGTGGAACCTAAGCTTAAAAAAAAAGGGTGTCCACGTTTAGTAAAGTAGATAATATATTATATATATTATAGAAGATCTACCTAATAAGAGGATGACCAAAATATGCTCATCAAATCTGTCGTTTCCCTCGTATAAACGTACAATATTAACTTCTTCACTCTCAGTCATATGCAATGATTTATCATTGAATTCAAATATAACAAGTAGGTAAAAATTACATGCTCAAAAACTGCTATATAGAGCAGAGCGGGGAATCCAATTACCCACCTATTTTTATATTATTGCACCAAGAAATTTAGTATATTATAGTATATTTCATAAAATAAAAAATTTAAAATTATAATGATGTTTAAAAATATATTTTTCTGCAGTATAGGACCTTATATACACACTTTTTTTTACAGTCTAGAAACTTCCAAATGTACCTTTTTCTATTGAGTCGGAAATGATATATATAAATATATATATATATATAAATATGTATATATATTTTACCTGCTATGTCGTTCGTAGGTACGTACATTTGCCCATTGTACTTATTGTGTTTCTTGCACTACAGTGAGGGTAGGTAGGTAGGTACCTTGACCAGCGTATAGGTAGCGTCAAGTGTTCGTATATATATGTATAATACAATAACATTTCGATGCTCAACTGGTGGTAGGAACCAACACCATTACTGTTGCCACCACCGTCGTGTAACGCAGAATTCAGATCGTCATTCGTATGCTAACAGTGCTATTTAATTTAAAATTGTTCTCGGCACTAGCAGACTTGGTCGAGATAGGCTGTATTTTTTTCCATAATTTTAACATAATATTCATATCTCATTAAATCTACATTACACGATGAAATATACGGCATTTACAATCGTCACGCTTGCCATCATCTCATCGATTGTGGCATTGACAAATAATGGTTACGAAGAACGGCCGTGGTCGACAGAAGATATTGAAAACCACAAAAATAGTGAGTAAATAGCATTATGTATTATTTTTAAAACACACATGTTACTTATGAATAATTACAATGTATCATTCAGATGTTTGAGAAATCTGTATTATGTTTAAAATGTATATTTATTGTTTTACGTCTCTAAATATTTGATATGTGTTATATACTTCGAATTTAAGTTTTATTTTTTATTTTCAAGTTTTTAATCATTCTATAGATTAGTCATACAATATAAATAAATCGTTGAAAAAGTGATAAAATCACCGAGTCTACCTGTTATAAATATAAAAATTAAGTGACCCAATTACCGTTACCTTTTGGAAAAAAGGGTTAATATTGTGAGGTAATTATCGGATTCCCCTTCTAAGAATCCTCACATGGGACTGATAATAGTAGAATCGGTATCGGTGGCAGACCGTCACACGAAGGAATGCACAGAATTTTGGTGGTCCTCATAATAACATTTAGAATAGAATATTTATTATTTTTAATATTACAAACACCAAACAGTATAATTTACCTAATAGTGTAATAAGGTACTAATTGTCTTCTTGTGTTTTTTTAGTAATGGATAGTCTCAATGGTCGTGTATGTCCTCCATTTGGAAAAAAGGCGAAATTCGAGGTAGAGACTATACAAACGAAGTCGCCGATGTACGGATGTGCCTATATGGCAAACAAAACTCAACAAAGCGCTGTTCCGTTGTTACATTTGTGGTTGGAGCGTCCCGAACCAACAAATATACATGGCCATTGCAGAAACATGACTAGTACGTATAACGAACTACTACAACTGTAACATAATAATTGTGGTCGGGGGGGTGGTAAGGTGGGTTGCGTGGGTGGGTATTGGACTCGTGCTTTTTAAAATTTGCGGTCACCAAACTCTGCATAAAACTCAAATAAAATTAATTACAATAGTATTAATTTTCGTTATTCTACAGCATATTGTATGTTTATATAATAACATTATCAGATTGACTTGCGCTTTGCACACATATTTCTTTATTTTAAAAGGATATTAAGTACCTACTTTATTGGGGAGTATAATATAAATGTATTTTAATATTATATTGAATATTAATGTACTATAATTAATGCTATACCTAGTATTTTTTGCCAAGCAATATCTTTAATCATACTCATGAATATTTCATCTAATTGTTTCTATCAGATATGGACCACTTTACTTTTGAGTGCTTGGCAAACATTAAACAACCCAACATGGACGAAGTTAAATTGGGTTTTAAGTACATATCACTACTGGAACATACTAATGCAGAAAATATGCAGAGTCAACCATCCAAACCACGATCCCACAGATGTGCCGTGAGTATATTACACGTTATTTTATATTATATTATATTATTCTATATATTCTTTATAATGTAGACGAATTCATGCAATCAATCTGATTATTTGAATGGTAATTAGTGTGTGTGTGTGGGGGGGGGGGGTGGAAGGGTGGTAGTGAGTATGTGGTCGAAGAACATTCTTATGTACACGCATGAAATATTAACTATTATGGATTTAAAATTTTTAAGTGGGTGGTTGGTAGAATAATACTTATTATTTGTGTAATTGATCATTGTATACTAATTCTATTTTCAGGGAAAATTTTATTTTAATAATTCAAAACTAATAAAAGTTCTTACTTGTAATTATTATATGCGATAACTAAACCACCACATACCTCTCTTTAAATAATTGAACTTCTTATTTTCCATACCTAGTCAAACCATTTGAGATTTAAAGCCCTCGTATTGTATATGTATACAATCCCAAATGTTTTTAAACGGTTTGACGATTTATATTTCATATATATTTATTATCAGTGGCATAATTACGGAGGTGCACGACAGTGCACTTGGACCCCCTGGTATTATGTTGAAGATTAAAAGATATACTTTTGTGCCAGCATATACTGAACTTTATACCTCTTTAAATACAATATCATCTATATTTCATTGATTTGTTGAATTTTTTTTAAACTTATTTAAGAATGTTGTTATCACTTTAATTAATTTTATAAATATTAATTTATAAAATATTTATTATATAAATATTATATTTTTATATGCATAATGTATCATAGTACAGATACAGCTCATATAGTATTTAAAATATAGGTACCTACAGATTTTTATCTTTGTTTATGTTATATTGTTATCAAATATAAAAAGATACCTATTTAGTACATGCGAGCAATGCAATTAGCTTTAAATATGAGTAATATGACTTACCTAATTTATAATTATTGATAACAATTTTACACCTGCTGAAATTTAATGGAATTACGCCAATTTTTTTTACACCGAGTAAATATAATACATTGTGTTAACCATAGTAACCATAGTATCTAATAAACATTCACCATCACCAACTATTCCGGGGAAAGCCCCATTATAATTACAATATTCATCAGCAGTGTTTCTAATTGTTGTCCTTCGTGCTGCCGTATTTACACTAATATCACTCCTGTGTCGTGTATTAACTTTAATCTTATTGTAAAATCTGAAGGTCTAAAAAACAGTGACCTCGACATTTGTGGTTGTAGATTGGGGAGGGGGGATTCAGTGTACCTATATTTACATACACATAATTTATAGTTGATTTAATTTATTTCTCTCTATCTGTATTTTTCCTTTCTGTCCACAGTTGTACGATGTGAGGGACGTGGACGACAAGATGCTCAGAATAATCCGAATAGTGATTAGCAAGCCAGTGGTAGCAGCAGGTACATTCAACAAAACCCTGTGCAAAGGGCTCTCAGAGCTTTTAGATCGGGATGAGCTGCCATTCGTCCACGAGGGATCTCGATATTGGCCTGACGGATCGATGTACCTATATTTATTAGGAAGAAAGGCAAAAATCTTTTACACTAATCCAACTACTACCACCTATCGTCCATAAATATGTGTATAGGTACCTTTACATCATTACATTATGAAAACATACATGTAATTTAATTTATAATTAAAACACATTTATGTATACTTACCTACATATATTTTAAAATATACAATAAAAAGTTCATCAATAATTCCATTTGTATTGTATTTGTTTTTTTTTTTTTTTATATTGATGGGTATTTGAATGAGAACAATTTTCATATACTTTTAAACATCATCAGTAAAGTTACCATAGTTAAGCTTGTTCATAATTTTTATAATACTTAGGAATAGAGAAAAAGTATTAAACATAATATAAATTTATATTACTTAAGAGTTCGCCGGCTAGTACTTGTATTAAAATATATTATTCTTCACTAAAAAGTATTAACGGCGATCTATCGTTTGTTGTGGTATCGTTTAAACGAATTATTTATTATGATCTATAAATCATAACGACGTAATTTGTCTTTAAAATATTTACGTATAATCATACCAAAAGTAATTATAAGTACATATAACTATACAAATTTATAACATTACTTACACAATACACATTTAAACAAAAAGGTAAATTAACGGGTGAAGTCGATTAATTCGAAATTCAAAAAGCTGCAGTCACTTAACATACTACTTAACGTATATATTATAAAAAAAAAATAATAAAGTTAATTTCTGTATGACGAAATACATCTTTAAAATACATATTATATTGTATATATTGTTTTTATATAAATAATAATTTCAATTTTATATAGGTAGTTATTATAATTCATGACTTTTTTTAAAAATATATATAATTTCTATAACGATAGTTCATCAAAATGAGAAATTAGTACCTATAGTATATTATGTTTATTGTTATATATTTAACGGACTTACTTTATCCCGGACTTTTTTACCGTGATTTCTATTATATATGTACATCAATATTTTATAATACTATAATTTTGTTAAATCCGGAGTTGTCCCTAGACAATAAGTCTTGGTGGGAGAGCTTTTTTCAATAATAAAAATGTATTACTCCACTCGAATTATTATCATTATTATATATTAGGTACAGTTTTCGCCACATATAGTGATTACCTTCGTTCAAAAGTACAGCTACTTGATCACTATAACCGGAAATCACTAAAAGCGGCGACTGGAGAAACATGTATAAAATAATGTAAAAATATTTAAATATTAAAATTATATTTATTTAGTATTATCATTTTTTTATTTTTAATAATCTAAATATTTTTATTTTTTATACTATACATACATACGGTATACTGAACAACGAACGAAAACAAACTGCGTATAAAGTGTAAAATATTGGTGCTTGTCAGAACAAAAACGGTTTCAAACATGTACGAATATAGGTATGTTATTATGAAGTATATATCGCTCATTACGTGGATTACATAAGAAAAGATAAGCTTGATTAAAGTCATGATTTAGATAATGGGTTGTCATTCGTAATAGTTTTTCCTGCACACAAAAAGAGGTAATATTATTTTAAATTATATTTATATTTTATATTTCTGATCACAATAACCGAAAACCTGAACACTGTATGCGACAAAAAATGCTCTTATAACGGCTGTTTGTTCCGTTCCTGTCATTTTTGATCACTATAAATGGCTGATTCTTATAACCAGTGAACACTAAGCGGCGACCACTGTATATACTTCTCATACGCATACGAGATAGGGATATATAGGGATACATGTTCAGTTCCTATTTATAACTATTAACTCTTCATCAATACATCATATCAAAAAACATTTTTAGGTATTAGTTAGCATTAGCAACAGTAGGTATACGCGGTTAGGTAAATTAATAATTTACAACTTACAATTTTATAAGTGTTTAATTTTTAATAGTAAATAATATATATGTTGAGTGTATCAAATGAAAATACCATTTTTAAATTCAATTCTCCTTTGTTTTGTGTGGACGTGGACCACATAACTAACTTACATCATCTGCAGGCGCGGTTTTAAATTAAATATTATCGTGGTCCGTGGGGAGGGGGGGATTTTATTTTTGGACATAATATAATACATACTATTTAATAATTCTATTATATTATAATATTAGGTACCATATAAAATATTTCTTAACACTGTAAAGAAATACACTTTTAACTACAAATATAAAAAAACGTTGGTAGGTACATTGAAAAAAAAACTCTTTATTAAATATAAAAAAAACAAATCAAAAAATATTAAATATGAAATAAAAATAAAAACTAGAGAACAAAATCTAATTTTCTGTTGGTTTTTGAAAACATAATGGCATTATTCATGTCTAGGTACATCAATATTATATTTCTTCATAGTTCATGACTGTTTTTTAAAATATATATAATTTTGATTAGGATATGTAACGTCCTGTTTATATTAACGAGGTCTCCGGGACTTGACGTCGGTGTGTGGAATCAAGGTTACCTTATGTGAAGCAAAGTACTCAACCTATTTATACATATATGTGTAACTGTTATTAAATATTTATGTATTATTATTACTACAACATCGAGTCTTATAAATTATAATATATCAAACATCAATAATAATATGTATGTTAGGCATACCTATAAATTATAACCGAGAGTTACCGATCGGGCCATGGTGTGTCTTGGGTGTCGGTATCCAATGTGGGTTGAGGTGGTCGTCCGCGGGTCTTCTTTGGGTTGTTGTCCAACTATCGACTTCTGACTCTAGCCTGTCTCTCTATCCACCATCGACTCTACTCGTCCATCGACCCTACTAGTCAGCCGTCCCGGTCGGTTATTAACACGACGTGTGCTAAACGTCGCGTCAGCATAATATATATTGCATACATATGTACACCTTGGTATTATTAACACTCAGCATATTAGCCATGCTTAACGTACAGATTAATGTATGATGTCGATGATGACAATCGTTACAGATAGTTCATCAAGATGAGAAACTACTATAATAGTATATTACGTTTATTGTTATACCTATATTTAATGGTCTTATTCTATCCCGGACTTTTTTTACTGTGATTTATATTATCTATTATGCATATCAATATCTTATAATACTATAATTTTGTTAAATCTCAGGTGTTTACTTTTTTGAGTGATTAATTATTATTTTTATAATTACTCTCTAAATTTTTTAAAGACACTCTTCTGCTTTTCAATGAACGTTTTTCCTAAATATTTTACTAGACGAGGACTATGATTGTGATGAAAAAATTTACCTATTGTTATATATTGCGAATAAATTTAATAATCATCAATAACGGCCGGATTGACTGCATTGTCTATTCGGTAAAGTTATCGCCTCCTCGACATACCATTCATTCTATTTTATTTATATAATTATCTAAGATATATCAAGAAATAACTTAAGAAATCAAATAGTACAGTACAATCAACAGTATATTTTACTGTAGTTATGATAATATGATATTTATGGCTACCTCTATTGATAAACTATAATTATCAATACAATAATGCAATTTGTCAATATGCAGCATAGAGTAATACTCTATACTATTACTCTAAGTTACAATACCGACCAACACGCCCCCTCCCACATTTAGCATGCATATATATATTATATATATCTTTACCATTTAATTTAGGTACATTATATTAAATTACTATAAAAATATATTAATATATTATATTATTACAGATTCAAATTAAATTTTCCGTAGGAAGGTAGGTAAGTATCAGTAAAAATACATTTTTAAAATGGTCTATAAACTAATAAACTAAAAGCAAATAATGAAAATAATATTTTTGGCTCACTTTATTAATTATATTAAAATTTCTTATAAATACAATATAGATACAAAATATTAAATATAAAATGATAAAAAAATAAATATTCCATTTAGATATTATAATTATCTATGTTTTT